>NC_065506.1:23804869-24053833 GCF_006386435.1 Epinephelus moara
CACACACACACACACATACACATTCACACACAGCTTCTCACCCCCCTTTCTGTTTCCCCCAACGGTACACATATCCTATCCATGCCTCTCCTCGCTCGCAAAACCTCCTTTTTTCCTCTTTCTTTTCCCGTCTGTATGTCGCGTAAAATACCCGTGCCTGACTTATAATTCTCGCAGCTTTTTCTGACTCCATATAGCTCCATCCCATCCGAAAAGCAGTCGCTATTTTTCAGCATATTAATGGAGATTTTCGGGCTTGCACTTGCACCTAAACGTCAAGATAACAGATGCATTTTCTTTATGTTTTTGCGTAAAAGTCGATTTTTGGCGAGCTTGGTAACAATGTCTAGTTCTAGGTAAGGTTAGTGATACAAAATATATTTTTTTGAAGGGGGGAAAGGCCCAGCAGCTTAGACAGGCTGTCTCTATTCAAGCCTCGTATTTTCCTCCGAGAGTGCAGCCTATTCTATTTTGGGTATGTGCAAGATATGTTGTGTAGCTTAACTTTAGAAAACCCTGCAAATGTTAACTGGCTAAGCGGCTACTAAATGCATGCAGTGACCTATAGGTTTAGCCTGAACCATAATTTAAGTTTCCGGCAGTAACTTTGGAATGATTATGTCTGCTTAAGGTCAGACTAATAGGGCAATGTTTTGTTTTCATTCCGGTCAGCATTTCTCGGGGAAAAAAATGTTCTTCTTGAAAGTCATATACGGTAGCCAAGTAGTTGGAGGCAGCAGCAGCAGCAGCAGCAGCTCCAGCCTGCCTATGTCTCCCCTGAACCACATGTCTGTTCTCTGAAACGCAGCTCAGACTCTCAGGCTGTCCGTGTACAAGGTCCTGCTGATCCGCTCTTGTCATGAAGGAGACCCGGAGCTTCGTTTATCTCAACACACAACATTCACACAACACACACACGCTCGCAAACACGAACCCCTTTCGGCGCACGCACGCACACATACACACACACACACACACACATACACATGTCGATCGATTTGCATGTGACTTCGTCAGGGAATGAGCGAGAATCGACTTAAAAACAACGCTTCAAAAGAAGCAAACAAGCGATGAAAAATAAAAAAAGAAAGCAAAGATGGACAAAGTGGGGGAAAGGGGAAAAGTGTAGCTAGAGGAACTAAGACAGGGCGGAGGGATTGCACATTTCAAAGAGAGACGTGTCGGAGAAGAACAAAAAATGTGTTTATCCAGAAGAGGATTTTAGAAGCACACGACGGTGCCGAACACCCCCTGGATGTGGCAAGTGTCAAATCTGTCAAAATTTAGAAAGCGAGAGATGTTTCCCTGTCGCCGGACGCACACGGACCCACAGGCTGGACTTGGAGCTCCTTTTCTGGGCTGCGCTCATGTGGAGCTGCCGCTGCCCTTCGTCCGCTCCACACAGCCCCCTTTTCTTACTGCATCTGTGCCTCAAAAACACGCTTCTCGACACCCATAAGCCCTCCATACCTTTTCCCGATCCCACCGAAATGCACACATTTGTTTCAAAACCGTGTTTTTCTACGGTCAACTGCTTGGAGAGGATCGCTGTCTTGCCCATTTCTTATCTTCCATTCATGAGGAGGAGAGGACGAACGCTGATGTAAACACAGGTAACGATACGAATACAAAAATCGAGAATAAACCAAACTACTTGCATGAAATGAACTTGTGATCGCCAGTCATTTCTCACAATGTGAGAATTAGCCAGCTCCGCTATACACGTAAACTACGAACAGATAGGGGGGAAAGAGATTCAGATAAGTGCACAGCGAAAAGAATAGGATCGTGGAAACACAGAGAGGAAAAGAGACAAACGCAAAGTTGAAACTTACAATTTCTCGCTGCCGCTTTGTGATCCTCGCTTTTTAATCCAGTATTGAGATGATTTAGCTAAAGATCCCATCAAGGCAGTCCCCTTTTGGTCAGTTTGCGCTTAGGGTGGCAAAAGAAAGATCATTGTTGTTGCGGAGTGTAAAAAACCGAAGTAGGTAGCTACTATTAGTTGTTAAAGGCAATATAAAAATAATTTGGATGCAAAGCAGGCGATGAGTCTTGTGTTAGAGGGAGCGAGGAAGAGGTGAAAGTGAGATCTGATGATTGAAAAGAAAAAACTCTTTGGATCTTTATTCCTGCTAATTAGTTTCCTGCAAAAAATGGCTGTGATTAATTCAGTGCGCATGTGCTTCATTACACAGGCACGAAGGGAAGGGCTAATTAGCCGCCTTCTGGATCAATAAGATTCAGCAAAGGAGAGAGCTCGGGAGAGAGAGGGAGGGAGGGAGGGAGAAAGAGGAGGGAGGGAGGGATGGATAGATACAAGTAAGAAAAAAAAGAGGAAAGTAATGATCAGGAATTGAAAATATGGAATTAAGAACAGCGGAAAGTAAGAGTTTGATTAGACGGAAGACAGTGAAAGTTAATACTGGAGCAGGCAGCCGCAGCCCGACGCTACAGGCACAGCTTTCTCCCTCCGCTCCTTTTTTAACACTTTTCAAACCTTTTTTACCCGCTTTTTGCCTTTTTTAACTAAAGATACGCACAAACCGTGGCCACTGAAAGCACATTAGCGATCATGCTTTATTTTATTCTGTCTCTTTCAAGCCGAGTTTGTCATGTTAGTCGCGTCCAAAGCTGCACACCGGGGCTCTTTCTCTACAGTTACTTTACAGTCAACTTATTGAAATACATAACTGAGTTACGGCGGCTGTAGTGACCCAAATGGAAACATGCTATTCTTCTGCACACTTGTAAATATGTAAATAAGTAAAGTGTTTGTAAACAACTAAAAGAAACGCTCGCCATCCCCAAAAAATACGCAAGATAAAAGCGATTTCTACATGTATGCAGAAGTGTACTGTAACAACATATACAGGCAGCCTCGGGACTATTGTAATGTGCAATGAAGGGAGCTTATCGTAAGCACAGAGGCACCTGGATATTATCACAGCTAGCAACTGATTTGTTTTTGCAAATATATATTTTAAGCATTAAGAGAAAGACATAGAAGATGGCATTAAATAATCCAGATGCGTAGCTGCAAAATTTTAACTTTGCAAACTTGACGTGAATCAACCTGTGCACATCTTAGAAAGAAACTCCGGATTATTTTTAAGTTTAGATTGCACAAAAATATTAATTTAACAATATGATATGATGTGCTTAATGATAAGAGAGGACTACTGTAATAAAACTTGAAGCAATGGGTGTTCCCAAACTAAAATTAGTGTGTATGCATGGATTAATTTGAATAAAACTGCAAAAATTGAAAACTCATTGCTATATTTTAAAAATAAAAGTGAAATTAAGCAGGTTAAAATATGCCATATGTGAAGGTATGACGGAGATGATATAGGACAGGCGTGTCGTTTTTACACTTTCTGTCAGCTCAAAATATCACTTCAACTTTAAAAGCAGTGTAACCTACTTTATAACAGCATTGTAATATAAAAGAAACTAATTGTCCCAGTGATGTGAGGGCATCCAAGACACAAAGGTTGAAATATTTTCCACTGAATTTGGGAAACACCTGAGAGCTGCTTTGTATAAGTACAGTATGCAAAGCAAGTGCAACTCTTTCTTTCTTTTTTTTTTTTTTTTAAAGAAATACTTGTTGAAGCCTCATTGTATCCTCCATGGGTGTGACAATTTATTTAAATTTTGCAGTATGTGTCGCGGGTGTTTAGGAAAATATAAACAGGGTTATAGTTCTCAGGCAGCACAGCAGTGAGAGGCTGTGGAGCTGTGACACAGAGGGATGATGGGGAAACAGGTTATCGTGACATCTATTGCGAAACTGCTGGGAACACGTTGTCGACAGAGGTTCTCTTAAATAATAATAATAATAAAAATAATAAGAGCACAGTAGAAATGTGTGACAGAGGTGTATGAAGGCGTCTGGTCACCCCGGCCTGTTTGCATTAACTTTGTCATATATGATAGTTATTCTGATATTATGACGTGAAGCCCAGGTGGTCAGTGTGTCATCTCATTTTGATGTGTCGTGATTAGGAATTTCTAAACGCACAAATGATCAATACCAATATGAAATGTGTTGAGGGTCTCTCGTTTGTTTTTCTTAACAGCACTCTTTCCGTAAAGCACGTCGCCTCTAACGGATGTCCTCTCGTTTCCTCCGAGTGAAAAGACTGCATGTATTGCAAAAATCAACCTTTGAGTCTCCCAGTGCTCTTTGTTATGATAATTTTATTGTTGATTCTCTGAGGGAAATGGACAATCCCTCACTCTCAGTACGCACACTTTCTGTGCAAACAGCTCCATACAGAGTCCAGGTCCACTGAATACAAGTAGCAGCTTCCACTGATCACATAACGTGCTGTGTTTATTGAAACAATACGGATTTGATAGTCTGCGCCTATATAGTGAATTCCGATACAGAGTTAATAGTTAAACGGCGCATATACGCGAATCCAAACATTGTCCAAACATGCTAGAGAGCTCAAAGTGGCCATAATACAAGAGTGCATAGGAGATAAGGCATAACTGGGTTAATAAAACGGCCTGAGATATTTATTTTTTCAGACGTGTGTTGGATAGAAATGCATGGCACTGATACATCTAATGTCTGTTTTTATTTTTCTGAGATTGCACACAAGTGATGTGTTGAGCACTTGGTGATGTTGTGGTGGTGAAGATGGCACATGAAATGTATAGGCTATATTTTATATTTTCCAAAGGCCTTTGACTTAAAGGTTAGAGAGGTTATGGAACCCCCATGGGACGCGGCGTTTCCACAGATCCAATAGCACATATCCCTTAGAAGAGCCTATGAAAATCAAACTTCTTATATTGTAGCCTATATGACCAGGACCCAACTCCCCCTCTCCATCTCTCTCTGTCTCTCTCCCCTCTTCCTCTCTCCCCCTCTCTCTCTCTCCCTGCTGCTAGAATATATGGTGTGCTGTAACACGGCATTTCCTCAGCACTTGCCATCCATAAGCCGAGGCAGGCACTGATACCTGTTTTTAAGCAATGTAGCATCTGCTGTGTGGCATGCCTCTCTCGGAGAAAAAAAAACACACAAGAAAACTGCATCGCCCCGTCGAACAGCTCACATTTTTTGCAGTGTGAGAGGCAGACTGCAGGAATCTCGAGGATTTGTGCGTGTCTGCTCTCTCGGGAAGAAGAGATTGTAAAAATGAATAGGTTGAAAATAGCGTGCGAGGGGAGTTAAAGGGGCTACGAGATAATAAAAGAGTCTGGTGTAATTTGAGGCTTGTAGGAGGCAGCTTTGAGCCAGTCAGTCGCCTAAAGCCTAACAATGCAAACTTCAGTTTACAAATTTATGCAAAGGCCTGATTGACATTACTCCATCAGTGACCATATTGAGTATGGTGTAGTCTAAATCAAAAGAAGACCAGCCAGACGGAGGCCTTGATGCTTTTAGGGCCTATGCATCACTGAAAAGGGGGAAAAAAGGGGGGAACTGACAGGGTCTGAAGCTTTTGTGTTACCAGCGTTCAATTGCGCCTCTCTGTGGGAAGGATAACTGTCCACGTGCCAGCCTCAATAGGCATACATCGATGAGTGGCATTGCAAATTCAACACAACCTGTGGCTATGACAGCCCGTGGATATGACAAAGAAAGGCAGAGTGGCTTAAAATGCAAAACGGTGCGTAGATGTGGGGCACATGACAGCGCTTGACCATCACCAGAACTGCAAGGAACAAAACAGAGCATTCACACAGAGGGCAGAGCCCCATAATCGTCTCTAACGGGGGGGATTTCGCAGAGCCACGTGCACGTCATGTCAACTTTTTAAAAATATTTATTTTAATAAGCCTCCAAATTAAATTAAATTTCACTTTATTTGCGTTATATTACATTATTTTATTTATCTGCCGGCTACTGTGCGCATGCACGTGCGCACGCGTGTGTACGCATGCATGCGCAATCCCAGACAAAGCACAAAGGGAAACAGAGGAAATGAGCAGGGGTGAAAGTATTTAAAGATAAAAGCTGCAATCGAGAAAAAGTCCTATAACTTTATAAAGAGATAACGACCATTATATTCAGAAGGATTTGGGGATTTAAGATGCTTATAGGCTGCGATATTAACAAGGAGGGTGTCAGTCATATGTTCAGGCTATGGTAAACACAGATGAAAAGGGCATCAGGCATTCTTTAGGAAACAATCTGGGTGAGATTATGTTAGGAAAATATTTCAAAATAAAAAGCGAGTGTAGGTGGACTGGAAGCTCAAGGTGGGACACAAATGGAAATCGTAGACTTCTTTTTTTTTTAATGAAAAATAAATTTTACTTTAGTGGTGAAAAGACACTTTAAAGACAGTGTGCGTCACACAGCGCCTGCAGGTGTCCCAGCTGGTTTAAGGGTGGTAGCCCAAGTTTCCTATGGAGGGCAAACACCTTCTTTACGCGCTTTATCTTATTTTTTATTTCTTAAATGTACATGATCCACACTGAAAAACTTTTTGAAATGCGTTTATTAATAGTATGTCACTGTGACAGTATATTTTATAAAGGTAGCCTGTAACTTTTTAAAGAAAAAAAACTTTAAATTTTACTAAAGTTATTTTCACATCAGTCGCTGTTTGTCTCTTTATGATCCTCGACTGAATGAAACAGTTGTGCCTGCGCTGTTTACCACCACATCACTGCACACGAGAGGCTGGTGTCCGGCTCTCCATGTGTCTAGGGTGGATAGGGCAGCGCAGCCAGGTGCAATGGGAGCGCCCTCTTATGTTCAGCCTGACCACTGGGATCAAGCAGCGCATCAAGTCCTTTACAGGAGCCAAGCGCCTGCGGACCAGCTGGTCTTTGCAAACGCGCACCTTTTGCCTTTCAGTCTAACATCATATATTAGACTGCCTCGCGTGTGAGGGATGTAAATCAACATGCTCGGGTTATTGCGTGGTCAAAAGACATGTAGCTTAACCGTAGAAGGCGGAAACCACAAACATTTCACATAAACATCTCACCAAAAATAGTTGGTCTATTAATGCCACTGCACACTGTCCAAAACTGCCATCAGGTTTTAAATAGCCACCTGAGTGTGGAGGGAGTGACGAGGAGCAGGAGCCAAACACACATCAAACTTTAAGTTGGCCTAATTAGCGGAGCATCCTGCAAAAAAATCAGCATAGTTTATGCATAGTTAGAAAAATCAATATTTAAATAAAAATGCGTACTATAAATAAAGTGAACTTTCCACAGTGGTTATAATGTGTCTGAGGCTGTACATGCAGCAGGTTTTACACCCCAGATGATTTTCCACCATCATGCTGAAAGCATCTGTCCCTGGTGGACAGGAAACAGATTTTTTTTGGGAAACCCTTACTTATATGCATTTTATTTATTTTCAAATTTATTTTCCATAGCAGTATTTGCAAATATCCCAACCCTGCATCCGCCTGTGGCCTCGTACTTTCCTTTTTTATCCTTGTGTCATGTTCACAGACACACGGAGAGGGTTGTTGAGGTGGAATACAACTGAGTGTGGAGATTTTTTTGTGTCCTCAAACTGAAATGCAACGAGTGTATTTGTAATTGCTGCTGTTTTACTGATACTATTGCTTGTATAATATCATGTATCATTTTTTTCACTCATCATTTAAGTGGTTTTAACTGATTAGATGCAGAAATGTATCCTCACTGTGGAAATCTGCCCTCTGTGTTTTACATGTCTGAATTTTGTATTGTTCATATTGGTGGATATTTTATTTTGTTAAAACGTTTTTAAAATGCTGTCATGTTAAATGCATGTGTGTTGATGGATTTTTTTTAATTTGTTTGTTTGTTTGTTTGTTTGTTCCAGATGTTCTGTATGTCTTAATATTGGAGTATTTGGAATATTTATTTATTTGTTTGTTGACTCAGTGGCTGCCTGTTTATAGCAATATGTTTCCATTTATTTTCGCTTGATATTTTATTTTCAGTAAATACTTTTGAAATAAAAAAAATATTAATATTAAAATGCTCCTGGACAAAATTCGATGTCTCATCTGCCCGTTTGTTTGTTTTTACATATTTTAACACTGCATCCCGAGATTCAAATATTTCTAACGAAAATGTGAAATTGTTTTATACATGTTAATGTTAGATCGTATGCAAACCAGCAACACAGGAGCAAGCCTGACATCATATTTCTGAATGCAGTTTGAAGTGGAAAAACAGGACCTGTTTTCTGCTGCTGCTGCTGCTGCTGCTGCTGCTGCTGCTGTTGTGATTTCAGAGTTTGGGATAGAAAAAAAATGACGAGCGGCCGTCTGGTCAGTCTGCCTCATTTACATGAGAAACAAGAAGGCATATCAATTCCTCTCTCCCTCTCATCCATTTACTCGTCCTGCCAGTACTACCTTATTAATGATCCTATGCATTATTCAAAAACAGTTTGGACGTTTGGATTTTTTTTTTTTTTTTTTTAGAAAAAATAGTCGTGTTAACACAATCAATCCAAATCTGATGTCCGTCTGTCAATATTTGAAAAATGTCGTGGAACATCCAAAAATGTCCGATGTTTGCTGACTTTAGTTGAGTGTCCAGATTATTTCAGCCTGACCGGTGCGATAAAATCGAATAAAAGAACACACACACACCACGCACATCGCACATACACAAACCACGCGCACAGCAGCAGACCCCCTCCCAAAAAAAGCAACGAGCGTGGCTCTCTGTGTCTGTCTCTCTCCCTCCTTCCTCTATGTGTGTGTGGGTGTGTGTGTGTGTGTGTGTGTGTGTGTGTGTGTGTGTGTGTGCGCGCGTGTGTGCGTAAAAGGGTGGTTACGGTGTCGCATCATATTTTAAAACGACTTATAATAAAGAAATCCAATTTTTTTGACTTATTTTTAATGTTATTATCGTTATCATAACAGAAGTGCACAGGTGCAAATCATACACGCACGCACGCGCACACTCACCACCACCAACAATAAAACAAAAGTGTATGTGAGCCTGCAGAGCCATCACACCTCACCACCTTCAAGTCCACAAAACATTTTTGTCAGAAAATCATTTTCAAAGTGATTTTATTTTGTTCATATTTACTGCTATTATGACATATTAGAGATTGTAATTAAAAGGTTTCTGTTTGTCAATGCATTTTTTTTTTCTTTTTGTATGTTTCAAAAGCAGATGCCTGCTGGTAGCCGTCAGATCTCAATATCTTACAAGTGCACCCAGATATAGATTCCAAGCTCACAAATAGCAAAAACACTCTGCAGTCCAATGCGCAGGAGCACGAAATAAATAGTAAGGAAAATAAAAAAATAAAGGCAGTGGTTAAAAATGTGTGGAATTCAACCACAGTGTTGCAATTTATCGACGTTTCACGCCAAATTTTCATGATAAATATGTGATATTTTTTTTTATTATTTTGAGGCAAATAAAAGCAAAAGAAGGAGAGGAGCACAGGCCTTCTGATGATGCATATTTCAGGTCGGGGATACAGTGAATAATGGAGAAATCCTGAGAGCTGCTGTCACAGACTCTGGGTGAGAGACAGGCGGGACTCGTGGGGTTTTACGCGTTTTGGAGAGACTCACTGAAACAGAGGGATCCCAAATCAGAGCCATATGACCACTCCAGGCAACAGCAACACTAGCTGGTGGTAAACCGACCCAAAACGGAACAGAAGGGGGGGGAGAGAGGAGAAGAATCACGGATCCCCACAACGCCGAACCCACTCAAACACCACTCCGTGCTTTCTGCATCTCGCACTTGCATATAACAAAGTTAAAGAGTGTAATTTTCCTTGATGTGGAGGAGAGCCCCCCGAACAACACGACGAGATGAAAGATGACAGGTGGAAGCGACACAGAAGGCAAATACAGATCTAGGATTATCGCCAGGGGTCAAATCCAAATCCTGCGTCACACACACAGCCTCTGGATGCCTCAACATCATCTTTCTACAGCATTAGCCCGGGTCAAACAACACAGCGATAATTCCAAGTTTGTCCTCTTATAATTTTCTGAAAAATAATCCAGAAAAAAAGCATCAAGAGAGGGATGCTAAATATTTCCTACACAGTTTTAAATAACGTATATAAAGCTGTAAATGCGCCAAATGACGCACCCAACAGCTGGTTATTGGAGAACGAATCAGACAAAATGAGTTTTACAATTCAAATCAATGACGTTAATTTGAGGACAACAATGATGCCGATTAACGAGCAATGATGAATAATCTTTACAGTGACGATAATGGACAAGAGAAGCCTCAACACAATGAATAAAATGACACATTTCCTTTTTCACAAACATCAGGGGCTATTCAGTGTTTGACAGTGACATGGAGCCAGCAGTCACTACACACACTCACACACTAACAACCGCACCACTCAGTGGGCTGCAATTCAAACAAGTGAGACAAGTGAATGCAGACATGGGTGGGATCATGCAGAATTTTACATGCGTGGAAATCAACAACTCACATCACACTATTCCACACAACGCCCCTGCTGATGCAGTGACAGCATATATATATATATGTATGTGTGTATGTGCAGCATCTAGTTAAGAAACAGACCCAAAGAGCTCATCCCATGCCACATATGATCAAGCCCTCCAGAGCTGTGAAGGAGCCCCCCTGGACCAAAAGCCACCCAGGGATGTGTGGAAGTAATTTTAGACGGTCAAAGCAACTGAGGCAGAATTATGGATGTTTAACCCCTAGCGGCTCTCCTAAACTTTGCCTCTGTGGCAGGTGATCCCACCCATATTTGCTGTGGGTGGTGAGTTAGGAGGGTAGGAGTCACGGAACATTGCCTGTCCATCAATTGGTTTGGCCCCTGTGCTCTAAATACCTCAGTGGAGGTGAGGTGAGGCCCCCCTGTATGGCCTTAAGTGTTCCTGGAGCCAATAAAACCAAGCGATTAGTGGAGCTGTTCCCTTTTTAGGTGTTAGCTCGTTAAGGGAGTTAATAGTGAAGGTGTTTACTTTTGCATGACAGGCACAGGAGGGGTGGGCTACAGTATACAACCTTAAACCAGGAGCCCTGCATCAGCCCATCTACCAGTGCTCTCCTCACCTATGACACATGCTGCTGTATGTATGCATGCACATATACAGTACCGCAAAGAATCACATCAGCTGAGCTTCTTTACTCGGATGGAGTGCTCTCACACTGGCAGTCAGAGGCCTTGCACACGAGGCACAGCTAAGACACTCAAGAACAACACCTATCCTTGCTACCTGCGCTCCCAGCCAACATGGCCCCCGCTTTCCTGCCAAGATCACTTTTGTGTTGTGAATTTCAGCATGTGCGAAACAGTCGGCTGACCTCGTTCCATGTGGCAAAAATACTACTCTTCACATAATTCAAGCACAAACTGTACTTTTTGTGCAGCTCAATCGGTAGTCTGTCTATTGTGTGTGAGAGACAGGTATCACAGTGAGTCATGGCAGCAAGGAGCTGTGGTCCTTGCTTATCTGTGCTAGACTACATACAGGCATTCACACGTGTGTGACTGACATGTTGGAGGAAACTGGCAACAATTTAAAGCCACTTCTACTTACGTCAGATGTGTGTTTACTGAATAATTTGGGGTGTTGTGCAGGTCTACAAACATGTAAAGTATTACATGAAGCTAATCCACTTAAACAAGCTGTTTTGCTGCATATAAAGGCAAAAGATATCAACATGAAAAATTGTCTTTGGACCCCAAAAGGTCATACCCTCCCTGTGGTCAAATGACAGACAGAGATGTTTCCCCTCAGAGGATAAAATGTGCGCATTGGATACACATTAATTCACATCATGGCAGCTGGTGAGTTAATCTGAAATCATCAAGCTGGTCTTTCCCTCACCTTGAACTTGAATTACAATTGAAATTTTCAGTGATTACACTATAAAATCAGCTGTTTTTTAAAGTCTATTTTGCCATAACAAACCCTTTTCAAACCTCTCACTGTGTCCAGTTTTCAGACAACAGAAGCAGATCTTTGTTGACTGAGGCTTCCTCAAATCCAGCCACTAACACACAACAGATTTCTGCCCAATGTGATTCACAAAAATAACTTCCTCGGTCTGAAAGCAAGGGAACGCAAATTGTTTTCCCGCTATGAAATGTTTAATTTAAAAGTAATACAATTCTAGATTTTTCCTTTGTTTGTAGTGTCTGAAGACTGTGGTTTCATTTGAGAATGCAAACCAAACATACAAGCAGCATTATCCACACCATGGATACATCTGTAGAGCTACAGTGTTTACTCTGCTGATTTTGTTATGTATTTTCATGGATGTATAGCATTCTGTGGTTTGTATATGTATATATAGATTAAAACTTATTCTATGTTGCATGTGATTCAGCTGTTTTTATATCAATTTAAGCTGCACTGATTTAACAAGACATCTTGAGTCTGAGGAGATACATGTCAAGATAGTGGTTATACTTTTAATTGTAAACTAAACCATGATATACAGAGATGAGTAATACAGTCAACTTGATTTCCTCCTGACCCCAGCTAAGTGTAAACTGCAGTACATGCCAGAATCTGCTGTATTTCTCTGCAAGCTACAACACAACTGCCTGAGCCACACACCGATATAGTGGGATTGTAAGATATATTGGTAGTTGTTTGTGCATTTTGAGCATTCACATGAGATATAAAGCACATAACAAGAATGATAACCTGTGTTTTGTCTATTTTTTTTTTTGGGTTTTTGAATATGTGAAAATACATTTCCTCAGGAAGAAAAGGGGGCGAGACAGAGGAAGCCAGTTTTAACGTATTCTGTTTAGAATTGTAAATGTATTGCATAGGCCCTGCTGTCCAATTACATATATCTTTCATGTATGAAATCATGCATGTCTTTGGCTCTAAAAGGGGGAGGGCTGGCACAAAGGGAGCAACCCCGACTGCAGCAGAACAGTGTGCAGCCCACATGAAAAATAAGGTCTAGTGTCGGAGCCCTGGAGCCCTGGGCAAGGAGTGCAGCTCCATCAGCACACAGGCCAGGGAGGGGAGCTGCTTTCCTCCAGACTGGAGCCCTCTCCACCCCTGACTTCTGCTGTATTATCTTTGTCCTATTGTGAGGCAGCTGACCCTTTGGGTCCGAAATCACACTTTACAGAAAACACGTTTCAGATCACGTCCTTAATTAGCTCGGCAACGATAAATATTGTTTCTCGCGCTTTCAAGTGTTTTATTTTTCCCCATACTAAAAATAATCTTTAAAGATGCAGGAGAGAGGAGAAAAAGTGTCTGTTTATTTATTTTCTCTTCTTTCATTCTCATTTTCAAAACAATGACTTGCTGCTGGGTACTAAATTTCAGTGACCTAAATTTGCTAAAATTACTTTGAACTTTACAAAGAAAGCTCTTTAGATCCTTAACGACATAACTCATCTCAATCGGTACGTCCTGCTGTTTTCACTGTCATCTTTATTAAAGTATATTCATATAATTGTATAAGTACTTTTTATTTTTAATTAGGCCTATTTTCAGGGCAAAAAAGAATGCATTCCTCTGTAGCTGAGGAGCTAAAGTTAGCTGTTTTACCTTTGTGTGATGGTGGTGGTGGTGTTGTTGAGGGGGGGTGCTTTGCCACAAAGGTACAAAGCTTAATCTCAATATCCTTATATCAGGCGCTATTTGATTCCAAGTCATTGCCTGAGAAAAAATAAAATCACACAGATTCCCTTATCAAGCAGAATAATTTAATATAGTCCAGATAACCTGGGATCAAGTCTTAATCACCGACTGAAAATGTGTTGTCAGTCTTCGAGAAAACAACTGGGAAACCAGACCCTAATAAAACTAGAAGAGTGACACTGAGTGAAATCAATTTCAAAGTCACTCTGAATGGGAATACTCATTTCACAACCATGTGCTATGAAGCCCAAAAGTGCACACATGCATCAGAAATGTGCCGTTTTTGCACATTTTTGGATACAAGACTCAAACACATACTGTTTGTCTATTCTTATACTCACACCACACACACATACACTCAAAATATAACATACGCCCATCTGTAAACACACACACAAACAGCGGGGACATTTTATCTGCTAGAAAATCACTTTTGTCCCCTTAGTAAACTAAAAAACTCCCACGTCTGAGAACATTCACACATCCCATCACTGACGGTGTTACTGATAACTGTTATAGAAATGGTACAGTAGAGTGTATACTGTAGACATGTTGTTTTATGAAACCATTAAACTTAGTATTTCATATCAATGTGAAAATTTACATATGTTGGTCTGCAGGTTTACTGTATGTGTATGTATAGCATGTGTTTGCACATCCACACAGAGAATATGCTCATGTATGTGTGATCCACCTGGTCAAGCACGCCAAGCTGTGTGACGTCTCTAGCACATTAGCTCTAGCTCTGGCTGGTCACTGGACAAATCTACAAGGGGCCAATGAAGAACCCAGAGCGAGCGTCTGCCAACCAAACAACTTCAACATATTCAGAGCCGCTAATCTGAGAGGAACAAACAGGTGAGCAGAGCATAAAAGAGGGGCATTTATCCGCCATCCTTTCCTTTGCACAAACTCTGACGGGAAGCTAACTGTGTGGGGGACACAGACTGGGGACAAGTTAGCTTCAAAGCCCTGAAGAAGTTAAAGGGCTTAGGGCTTGGACAGCAGGAGCAAGGGGGACTTCACAGCCTTACCTGATGGGGTTTTTGGTCTGAGTTGCCACCACGCGGAAGCCTCTCTGACTGCGTTTTCTTTTCAAGTGTCTGTTTGAAGTCAGCAGGCAGAAAGGTCACGCCCTCTCGGTCACAGCAGGTTCGTCGGAGCAATGGTGGATGGCCAGCGGCTATTGCTAATGTTCAGACTTTCGTCTCTTTCTTTGTATACAGAAAAAAATAATAAAGGAGAATGTAAAGCTATTGATCCGGTGCCTGGGCACCTTAAGAAGTTTTGGTGATATACTCCTAGAATTCCAGGTATTTCCAGGGTTTTCCAAAGCTATACGGTTCGGGATTTAGGGACTCCCAGGTCACGAGAAGAACAAGTCAGGATGACACCATCACCTGGAAAAAGAAACAAAGAGAGAAAAATAGAGTCAGAAACATGATTCGAACACTGCTGGAAATCATGACAGCAAAGAGAGAGTTCCTCTGCAGTCCTGTCAGAGCGTCTGCATTTTCTGTACCTCATCCCTGAAATCTGAGCACATAATAAATGTCTTTTAGGAGAGGCAAACCAGAGCAGTATGATACCATCAAGACTTCAAAATTAATCAGCTGTTTTTAGAGCCAACAAAATTAATCTCTAATTATTTGTGTGCGACTACTGCAGGAAAGCCTCTTATGATTTCAAGATTACATTTAATAGCAAATGAACTGCTGTGAGTAATTTCTCCTCTCATACCACTGAAGACTTCTTTAAAATGAGAAATGAGAAAGATTTCCGGAGAAACTTAATTTCCCTGTAACCAGAACAAGACATATTCCTGTAATGGCATATATAATTGCCTGTTCTGCAGAGGATCTCCCGTATACGACAACAAAGTCTCATAGACAATACATATTTATTCAACTGTCAATTCCAGCGATGAAAAAAAAAAAAAAAATAACATGTTAAAAAAAGACTTTGAATTCCACATGGGCCTGGTTTGTGAAGCTGGGTAAATATGCTTGTCATATGTTCCAATAGTTCCACAGCGACAGAGATTTAGTTAGGGAATACAGGCGGGAGAGGCAGACAGTTTTTTGATAACTGAATAGCTCTTTTGAAGCCACTTCCATTTGGAAACATTGTGCGATTATTTTTACCTCTGTGGTTAGACTTGAGTTAAAGCCCATGTTTAATTGTTCCCAAGAGTTCTTATTGTGGTGCTGATAAGGGGCTCGGGGAGCAACATTTAAAACTGCAACAAAAATAGCGAGACTCTTGCTCATTGGCCACAGGTCGGAAAGAGTGACAACAGAGGATCCACACAGCAAAGAGAAGCAAAGACACATGAAAAAAAAGTGTACAGACAGACAGACAGACAGACAGACAGACAGACAGACAGATGTAGAGGTCTTGCATGGTTATGATGGCTGTGCATCTAAATGGTTTTATCAGATTCTCTTGGTCCTGATTTCAATGTGTGCTCCACTTTTCAGAATCGTATCACTCCTGTTTGGAATATTAATTTAAATAATGATCAATTTAATCTTAAATAAAGAGTATATAGTACAATACTTGCTAATCAATAAATAAATAATTTCCATGACAGTGTTACAGTAGACTGAGCGCAGCGCTGTTAATTTGTCGTCTCTCTTTGTCTCCCTCTCACTCCGTCCGAGGCCACGACTTCCCGGTTTGTCAGGGCGACCTGTGGGAGTGTGTGTGTCGGATCAATAGCCCACCCACAGCAGAGCCGCGGGCCATCCCTGACCTGGGCTATTGATTAGGCCTGGCTCAGCTGCCAATAGCAATGTGCTGGATGTGACACCAGGCTAAGACAGGAGCTGAGGAAGGGGGATTCTGAATTGCCAGTGGCAGCCCCACAGCACACCGCAGATAAAAGTCAATTCCACTTAACCAAATCACTGACAACTAAATAGTTAGCAGACAGAAGAATGCCGAGAGTCTCTGATGGCAGCAGCTGGATGGCTTTGGGGATTTCCTAGCCCCTGACCTGTGTCGGGGAGCACAACAGGCCATGGGAGAAACACTGTGACATACGCAGGCTTCTATTTGTGCAGGCAGCATGACCTCTGCCTGCACGTCAGTCTGTTTGTCTTTTAATCTGGTCACTCCTCACTCTGCAAGTTACACTTGTGTCGTTAGACCATTAGGGACACCTTCCATCAAAGGCTCCCTGTGGACCAAATACATTATCAGGTCTTCAGTAATGACTGATGTTCACTGCATTTTGTTTTACAGTTAATCTGCAAATTGAATAATCAACTCATTAGAAAGATGTCTAAGCACAATATAAAGAATGCTGCTTCAAGTAAAGGAGACATGGAATAGTGTTTATGTTGCACAACTGTTCATTTTTGCAGCAAATCATCAGATTTTCAAAAGCAGCTACTAAATGTAAGCTTTACAGTAGTGTCCCCCTGTGCCTGCATGCACAGATGGAACGCAGCCCCACTGAAGTTGTCAGACTCCTTCCGATCTATCTTGCTCCCAGTCATTACCAGTCCATATTAGAGTAGTTTACATGTCACTTTACCGGTCCTTTGCCTCTTGAATGTAATTCTGTGGCCACTGCCTCCTTGTGCATTCAGCACCTATCTATGGCTCCATATCTCTCCCAGTAATTGCTGAGTGACAGAAAGGCAATACTGACCACTTCATTATAGGACAGCCAGACTGACTGGACACTGGCCTCTTGGCTCTAGGTCACTGTGGCCAGACTGACCTTATCTGCCCAGGTCGTCAGGGGTCAGTCACCCAGAATTTATAAGGACTTTACTAGAGTTGCCGTGGGTGCCATACAGCAAGGTCGCCTGACCCTGGCGGACTGCTTATATCAGGTATTGATTGCAGTTTGTCTGCTTCAGTTGAGGCTGGACTAATCTCCCAACTCTAGGGTCTCAGGGGCAAAGGCTTCAGTGTAAAGTTAAGTATTGGAAGTAACAAGAGTGATGCTGGGGCAAGTGGATACTAGTGAGCGTAAGAGGGACACAACAAGAGTTGTGGGGCTTTGGGGTTTAAAAAACAATATGTGTAACAATAGGGACATGTTGTAGCAGGACTGGAACTACGACTAACATTCGAACCTGGAAAAAGGTTTTATTCTTAGGGCACACTTGGGGGATGAAGTTCTGTGCATGACAATTTTATTGAGTAATGAAATAAAGGATGTTGTAGCAAGATATATTGAACAACCGCAGTACTGTGCTTCAACTGAATGAGGCCCTCGTTCAGTTGAAGCACAGTACTGCAGTTGTCTCACTCTCTGAAGCAGCAGGCAAATTAAGTTCACCTCAAGCCTGTTTTTTAGCTGAATTATATGTAAAGTTTAAAAAAGCCACTGTTAAAAGGACTTTTTTTTGAAGCTCAATACATGTATGATCACGTTAGGTAATCATGATCTCTATATTGATGAAAATAATTGTGATTTTTGCCATATTCAAGCAGCCCTGAATGAGGGTCCGCAGTCTAATGTTCCCTCCTGCTGCCTTCTAAACAGAGAGGATGCCAATCATCTGTGCGTGTGAATTCAACATGTACTATTTATTCATGTTGCTTGTTTACTTTTCTTTTGTTTGCTCCCAAGATTAAGTTTAACGCACATTATTAATCGTAATATGTTCAAATCCTCACTACATATCCCCCCAAAATATCAGTAATCCAGCTGCAAAAACAATTAGCCACAAGTCTCTCTGTCAGCCATTCTTAGCAACAACATATGGATAAAGACATGTGTGATTGTTAGTCTGCAACTAAATGTGTATTTGTGTGTGCATCTGCAGCAGCTTGTGTCTGCGCGAGACCCTTTATGTACATACTAAAGCATCCCTGACGCTCGTTAGATCTTGTCTCTCGGCAGCTACTTGGCACCGTTCATATTAAATCACAATAATGGCAGATGAGCTCTCGCGCGAGAGAGACAAGCATCTGTTTGAAACTGCACTTTATTACACTTTGTTCCTTTAATCAAAAAAAAAAAAAAAAAAAAAACTACGCGAAAAAGATAACCCGGTTTTTAAAAATCCCAGATAAACAGCAACGATTGCATCTTTAAATAATAAATGATCCCCTGCCTCTTACAGACGGGAATATAACTGAAAATAATTGAAGACAACAATGTCCTGTAAGAGCACCACTCGAGCAGTGCTGATTCAGAATCCCTCATAACTTCAAACATTCAGTCATAAAGTATGGATAATCCGTAAAAGAAAGGCATGCGTCTGTTTACAATTTCCTTCTAATTAAGGCTACAGGATGGGGTCTACCTTTGTTAAAGTTGATGTGTGTTTGTTAGACTTCCTGAGAAACTGTACCACTGGCAAATTAGGGGTGGAATACAAAACGAAACAAACAATAACACTCTAATATGATCTGCAGTCAAGGAATAAATATTTCACAATCTGTCTACATTTGACACACTTTCAGTTGAGAACAAAGGATTCCTAAACAACAAATTGCCCAAACTTGGTCTTGAGACAATAACCTTTTTGACCTGCGTTAATTCACAAAATACGGTGGCTCTTCCACTTCACGACTGTGCGTATAATCTGTCCTCAATTTGTTTGGAAGTTAAGGACACTATGTTACTTCTTTTTTTAAGTCAATGAGAAATTTCTGTCTGCAGTTATGGAGGGGAACAGATTGAAACAGATCAAGACGGTAACAAACGAAAATCCAGAGTAAGATAAAGATGCACGTGAAAACAATGAAATGGGGCGAAGCATAATGGTGTGCTACTTTATAACAAGTGGTGTCCAGCACTGATTAGCCTCTACATGGAGCCTGAGTAAATTACTGGTCTTAAAACCGTGTTTATATCCTTGAGATGATGATACACCGCAGCATTTTACTGTATACGGCCGATGCTGAGGGTGAACTAAAGAGTATGGAAAATCAGGTAAGCGCCGTGCTGATGAAGGTGATGTTTCCCATTCTCCCTCTCTGAACCAGGCCAGCAGTGTGCTGTGTGTCTAAGAGGGATAAGGCAGTGCTTGATGATTAATCACTGGACATAATAAAGCTTCTCACCATGAGCACACAGTCCAGCTGATTCTATGATATGATTGGGGCCGATTAGAAAAGAGAAATAATCATTCCTTACAGTGCATTCATAGTACACTCTAATGATATCTTCTGATTGGACCTTGCGGAGAAGATAATAAGGGCCGTCTTCAGAATGGACTCCAAGATTATTTCTTTAACTTCATGAAATGGGGCCATGGGCCTGGATGCTGCAGATTTGAGGATTAAGATAAGCTGACCTTTCACATTATGTTGCCATGTATAAAAGATGAAGTTTACAGTCCCTCATCACATTAGACCTTATCAATGGTTAGAGCCTCTGTGAAGCCCCTTTGAACATCACAATGGCTTTCAGTATACAACAGGCCTCTACCCCCTAGTGTGGGATTACTGTGCTGGTGTGTGAATGTGTGTGTGCTGAAAGGGGTGTGTTGTGGACGTGCATGCTCGCTTGTTTGGACAATAGTGAAACACTAATCCAGTGTAAAAACTTTATTCTATCTCCTTTCTTTTTCATGCTCATGAGGGACAAAATATATTAAAAAATAACTTGAGACTGGTAGGTGGAATATTTTACGCCTCAATTTAAATGATGTGGTGTGTTATTATAAAACAGATTTGACAGCAGTGGGCTATTAGCGCAGGGTTACTAGCATACAATCAGTGTATATCAAACATTTTCTCTCTCACACAACTCCGTCAGGCTCTGCCCCCCGAAAGCCCACGTTAACTCCTCGTGTTGTTGGGACAGGTCGCTCTGCCCTGCTAGTGAGACACTCAGGAGGAGAACGGCACAGAGAGCGTTTCATTTCCAAAGTTCTCCAAAATATCATCGTCGTAAGTCTTAACATCTAAGTATTCTATGAAAAATGAAAAAGCTGTCAAAAGGGAGGCAAAGTGTCGCTTGTTTCAAATGCAAACCAGCACACTTAAAACACTCTCTGGGATCAAGTGACATTATGTTGAAACTAGAGGAGTAATCCACCTGTCAGTTACAAATACTGTCACTTGTTTCAATCTCAAAACAAGTGAAACTATATTTGAAAAAAGTCAAACGATCTCACCCTGATGGCAGATTTGTTTTCTTTTGTTCGAGGTAGACAAAACTAAATTGAAATCAGTAACTTAACTTTTGCTAAATTTTGGGAGCTTGTGACCACTCTGATAGTGAGTGACACTTTTGGATCATATGTGTTGAGCAGAGACACACACTCTGCCGGGCTGGGCTGAACAGCTATAGGCTTTTTACAGGCATCAAACTACTGGCCAACATCTCCAGGCTTCTTTGATGTGGGAGGCATTGCTTACCCCTATAACTTACAGCCCAGCTCTGCAGGGACTTATTTTTATAACCTCTATTATTTTCTATCATAAATATTCAAATCCAGATCTTAAATCCAGAGCTTAGTGAGGAGAATAGCCAAAAACAACATGCAGCTCTTCAGCTTCCCCCAGCTCTCGCTCTTCTATAGAAAATCATTATGAAGATTAATACAGAAATCAAACAGAATGCTGAGACGAGACTGTAGGACCCAGTAAAAATAATGCACTCATGTGAAAGACTCAGGATGGAATTTCTGGTCAAGGATCTTGGGCTTTTTTGTTCTTTATTTGTTTGAGCATTTTGACATATTCTGCATTTCCTCCTTTTGGCTGTGAATTAATATTTGCAGCTTGAATATTAATCCTGATTCAGTAGTGGATTAGTTTGCTATTGTCCCCTCTGTGCTGAGCCCTAAATAAAGGCGCTGACATGGAGAGGAAATCTATACCTCTCTGCCCTGCAAACAAAGACCTCTGCACCCAGAGATAACACATGTCCCTGCAACACAGACCCCCCTACTCTACCCACATGCTGGATTCTCCATCTCCCTCTCCCTTGTCTTTCTCCCTCAACCCCTCGATTCCACATTTCCCCTTCTTCTCACCACTCTCTTCCTCCCTCTCTCTCTCTCTCTCTCTCTCTCAGAAAAACTTTGCCATGGTAGATTTGCAAGGCAATTGTGCCCTTAAACCGCGCCTCTTCCTCAGCTTATACCATGCATTTTCCAGAGTTTATCAAAGAATACAATGGGGTTATGCTTTCACCATTATTCTCCAGGCAAGAACAGTAATTTAAATGCACCAGTACTACTGAGGCAGGGCGCAGCCCTGCTGTCTCACTATGGAACAGAGAGAGATGAAAATGCGTTACAAAAAACGCACTGCATTACTTTGTTGACCTTTCCTGTTCTCATAGTTTACAAACAGCTGTGAAGCTCCTTCCTCTGGGCTCTTTGTACATCAGAGACTAGGACTGATGGAGGCACGCCATGCTTAAATGAAGGGCTTTTTCTAACTTGCCTCCGTTGTGGCTCACAAACACAACCTAACAAACACACATTTACTTTATCTCTGCCGCCAAAGCAGTTGCCAAAGTGAGGGAGGAAATACATAGTGAAACAGATATGATGGCAGCCTTTCATGTAAGTATATATTTTAACACACAGTCTGTTCAACAAGAAAAGAAAAAAATCTAAACATATGCACACATCAATACAGCCACCCACACACAGACACAAGTTTAATTTTCTCATCTGCTGTAATAGCAGCGGCGAGTATTTTTCAAAAGTTAGTCTGTATTTATAATTGAAGCTAAAGTTGCTCGGCTATTTTGATGCAACTAAATGTGTGGAGCACAGTTCATCTCAGACTCCCGTTTAAAATGAAATGCAAACTGCTGTCCTCAATGACACTAATCAGCACATACTTGCAAGCTCATATAGTGAGATATCTGCACACATGCATGGACATGCACGGACACACACACACACACACACACACACACACACACACACACACACACACACACACATATGTTTCATCACAGTATTGTGAAAGCAAACGGGAACACTGAGTACAGTGCTTTGGATGGTGGTTCTACACGTGTGACCTGAGGCTGAATGCCAGGTGAATATTAACAGGGACCTGAGAGGAGGAGGAAGATGCAGAGGACAGAGGATGAGGTTAGAGCAGGAAATAAAGGAGGGAAAGAGTGAGGAAACAAGGAAGAAAAGAGGGAAGAAACAAAGGGCCCTCCCTTTGAGGGAAAGGGGACAGAAAGGAAGTACTGAGAATACAGTGAAGAGCCAAATAACAAGTGGAGAGAAAGATGGTGGAGTGCAGCAGACAGTTGGGGATGGACTGGACCAGCCTGCAGACCTGGTCAGACTGATGAGAACGGGCAGCCATAGTGATGCCATTATGTTGGTAATCAATCCATTGGTGTCTGCGTGTCTGGGTGGGCAGATACTCACAGTCTAGAAGGGGTTAATGGGAAATCAATGAGAGGGATGTGCTTATGAGCAGGACATGGGGAAAGAGGGACAAGGGGGAGAGAGTGAAGAGAGATAGAGGGGCGGGGAGGGGGAGATAGGAACATTGTTTCCTGTGATAGCAGCAGACTTCCCAGATGTTATCTGTCATTCAAAGGAGCACTCTGGTGACCAGATGTTTAGGCTCAATGTGGTGGAGTGGGTATACACCCTACTGGGGGATCAATATAGGTCAAGTGCATGGTAATATTTATCACTACTCTACACACACGCGACATTGATGTCTTTGCAACACGCAGACTTGTGCTGAGCAGGAGGAAAATTATGTATATGTATTAAAAAATCACACCCTGGTGAGATGCTCATTTATTTCAGGAGGATATATATCTGGCATGACGGTGTTTTCTCATTAATATGGATCGTATGTCTGGTCCGCATCAGCAATATCTCCTTCTTATGTCCATTACAGGAAACAAAGGGGAGCGCTGATTTGGAAAGAAAGGTAAAATAAATACAGCGAAAAATCCGCCAGAGTAGTTTTCTAAAGGCCTGGGGGCATTTGGGGAGGTGGGTGGGGGGTTGGAAAGGGGGAACCAAGAGCAGGTCCCAGTGCAGTAAGGCTCTTTGTAGTTTGAGCAGTCTGAACTAGCCAGAGGCTTACTGCTCTAACCCCTACCACTCAGAGAGACTGTTTGGGGAAATTACACCACAGAGTAATAATTAATCAAGTAAACGCTGAACTGCTTTGATTTGGATTACATTAACATATTATCAATAATGTATTAATCAAATACAAATAAACACCTCTGCATAATAGCATACTTAACTAACTACACTTTCACACTTGGCGAAAAAGTTGGTCTTCTTTAAGCGATGAGGGAAACTACACTGGAAGCAGCAGAGTTTCTGCTGTTTCGGAAGCAACACCTCTTGGCACTGAACTGTCTCTGTTCATCAACTCCCTTCTTCATCACGGCATCACCCATTTCAAGTGCTTCCACCAAGAGGCAAAAGAAAATTATGAATTCATTTATTTATGCTTAACAATGGCAGAATGCATCATGCAGAATAAATAAACACGCCACTGATGAAGCACTGAAAACACAATGCACGTAATTTGTGCAAAGCTACTCCAGGTTTGATTCCAAAAGTAGCTAAGTGGATTGAGGAAAAGAGTTAGTCACTTTTATCATTTGCAGAGGAGTCGAATCAGCTCTGCTTTTGTATTTTCACTTAAATGCATGTTCTGTTTTTCTCAGATAAGTTGTGTTGTTTAAAAGCATCCGTTCTCGCCTAACGCTTTGTTCATTGGGGGAACTTCATGCCCAGGGATTTTCTAAACACAATTCATCAAAGTGGAACGGCAGTCTTTTTTTTCTGCATTCCTAATCCTTTTTGCTGCAGATGAGAGATTTGCTGTTCAGACTCATTAAGATTAAAGCGTTTTGCCAGAGTTATTTAAGAATGCAAAGTTCCATGTGAGACCTCTCAGAGTTCAGAACAGAAGAAAATCCTATCGACACGCTCGGTGCACTGGGGGCTGATCTTAGCCTATATTTCTATATTTGGTGTCAGTGATTGAGTGATAGCATGTGAAATGGTTTTTCCTGCTGCGCTATGGTTTAGAGTTACAATCACTTTTCCATTCTTACCATCAGTAAGAGGTTATGGGTGTGATTGCTCTGTTTGTCTTCACTTATGAGATTAGTTTGGTGACCTGTAAACATATTTAGAAATGATGCTTTTTATCTATGTTATAAAGTTACCAGCTGGTTCGAATCAAGTGTGAACTGACAAACACATTAGCTGTCTTTTATTAAAGGAAACAATTATTCCCATAGATTGTAAATGTGCTGTTAACTAGGTAGTATGCTGCTTTCTAGTAGTATTTTGGCAGCAAAGATTTTGGCTGTTATCAGTCATCTTGGACAGACAATGGTTAATGTTTAGCTGGAAGAGATGGCAGACTTTTAGCTGAAAAAGAAATTATCATTGGACCGGACTGAGTGTTAGTCTTCTGCCTAAGGATTTTTAATATTAGCTTTTTTGGCTGGAGACTCAGTAGTCTTTTGGCTGCTCTAACGCGGGAGAAAGACTCAGATCCCGTTGTTGGTAGAACACAGCTCCAGTCTCGGCACCTTTCCCAAACTTTCCAACTCCAAGTGTCGCAATCTGGTTCCATTTTACAGCTGGCCTTGAGATTGTAACAGAGCTCCTTTCTCTCCCTCCTCAACCGCATATTTAATCCCTGTGCTTATGTCAAACTTAATTACAAGACCTTGTACGAAAAAATAACAAGTGAGCCTTGTAGGGGTGGGAGAGAGGAAAGGAGAGTATTAAGAGAGGGAGAGAAAAAGAGACATAGGGAGAATGCTAAGAAGTGTGAGGGGGGAGAGGAACAACAGAGACATTTAATCTGTAGACTCAGTATGTTAAATGACCAAACAAAAAGCTTTGATGTAGAGTATCACTTTTTTCTTTTGTTTTTTTTTTAAGCTGACACTGACAAAAGCTTATTGTGAAAATCAGTACTGGCATTTATTGATCACTGTATATATATTTAAATGGCCAAAAACGCCAAAAATATCCTGTAGCTCAGACGTACAGCACAAGGGTATTGTCTGCCTTGCACCTACTGTACAAAACTATGACGGTTAACCTACATTTTCAAATACAGAAGCAGAGAAGGTTAAAAAGTGTCCTAAGAGGCCCTATGCCCATATCTTTTAACTTACAACCCAGCAAATTCTCATGAACCCCCACAAACCAAAAAGAAATAATCATTAGACTAAGTCAGTCACCCAGTGTGTGCGTGTGTGTGTGTGCGTGTGTGTGTGTGTGTGTGTGTGTGTGTGTTTGTGCACATAAAACTATTTACTCTGTAGAAGTGGAACAGCCGGGGAGAGAGATGTTTAGTCTGTCAGTTTAAAACTATTACCTCAAACTCTGAAAATATGAGCTGAGCCTGTCGTGCATCGACACAGGGAGACAGCACTGTGAAGAGCAAACCTTTGAAAAGTCTAAATCAATTTTTGGGGGAGTAACATAACAAACGCTTCACCGCAGTGAAGAAAAGGGGATCTCTTTTTTAACAGTTTGAAAAGCACATATTCATACAATCTTCATAAGGCAAAACAGCATAAATGCAGTATACATGAAGTCTTTTGAAAAGGGAGATGACAGGGAGGGAGAAAGGGAGAAGACACAGGGATGTTCCTCAGAGAGGCAGACAAAACACACAGGAAGACCACCACCACCATACACAACCCTCCATACTTTTTTCCCCCCTACAACACCCACATTGCACACACCTACCCACGCACCCACCCTTCAGGCCAGCCTGCCGGCTAAAGCCTTCCCAGACTGGACTTGAGTGGCCGAGCAGCGGACCAGAGAAGGGAGAGAGGTTCCCATGCCACTGGTGCTGGAACTGGCGCGCCACCCGGAGGTATTTATAGCAGACCAGCACTAAAGGGCCGGGAGAGAGGGCATGCTTGTTTTCCTTTCCATTCCCCAGGCACATTCACCAGGCCTCACATGTGGGTGTTAAATATATACCCAAATACTGGGAGCAACATTGTGGGGGCAGAGAATAGGAGGCAGTGGGCTCCCTTGGAATAGGGGTGGGTTGGTGGTGGAGGGGGGGGAGGAGAGAGATGGAGAGTTGAGAGAGGGAACAGGAGAGTGGAGGAAGCCAGAGACAGACAAAGAAAGAATGAAAGAGAGAAAGATGAACAAATTTGTGTAGGCTTTCCAAGGTCCAAAGGGTCTCAGAAAGTGAGACGGGCTCTGTGCCAGCTCCAGGACCCAGGAGTAGAGGTCAGGACAAGGATCAGAGGTTAGCGCCGAGCTGAACCCGGTTCATCTGGAGACTCCACAGAGGAGAGGCAGGGGAAAGTCCAGACAAAACAAGGGCACATTTGCATTGGAGGTAGTGGAGCAATCCTGTTGTTGTGGCCTCCTTAACATCAAATGATATCTGGATCCAAGAAGCAGCCCTCCCTATCTCCAGCTGCTTCCTCTATATACTCTATGATGTATGTCTCTCTGCCTCTTTCTCCTTCTCTCTCTCTGCATGGGAATTCCAGAGTGACATTATTACTATGATGAAAACAGACCCTATAAATACTGAGCACTATGATGAATATAACAGCGATTATGGGGGCAGCGATAATTAGATCAGGAAAGAAAGAGAGACTCATTGAAGTTTGCTCTGTTTTTGTGTTTGGGAATTCCTTTCAACCGTGTGTCTTAATTCTATGAAGAATTACAGAGGCAACGGTAGCATGGTAATCATCTGGGTCTCTGCGAGGGCCTCTTGGGGCCTCTTCAGTGATCCTCTCTCCTGTTTCAGCTCTCTGCTCCCTCTCACATCTCTGTAAAAGCCACCCTGCTGTCTGCTTTTTTAATGATGGTTTGGCCAACAAACAATTAATGACTGCCCCACAGATGCCTGTTAAGAATGAAATAGCAGAAACTATGGAGCACTCCCAAATGGGGCCATCCAGCAGCTCCCGCTATCTTTCCATCCAGTTTTGCTCGTCAGGTTTTTACCCTCGTCAGCAGATCCCTTACCCACCCAGGTCCGGCTTAGATCTTTAAGTCCTAAGACTACAGCTTTAACAACACCCTGACCTGAGCCCCTGTCCAAATCCCAACTGTACAGCAGCCATCCCACTAGCTGATTGCGTCAGAAAGATTCCACAGCCATGGCCTCTGTTTTTTCATACTTGTGGGAAAATAGCAGTTCATGTTTCCTTGGATGCTTCACACATTCCTCACCCTGTCTTCACATCGCGGGGCCCCAGAGACTGGGTAGGGCCAAAGCCACTCAAGAGGAGGTGCTTGGCAGATTAGAGGTGTGGCTAAATGAAAAGGGGAAGGCAATTTTTTATTGTTTATTTAGGAGTGAGTTGCTAAGCGATGTGATCTCAAAAAGGCACTAATTACATTTCCCTGAGTTTGATGAGTATAACAGAACTTGGACAGAAACTTTCCAGCTCATTTAACTTCTCAGAACACAGCTGGGAATTATAGATAACAGAACATCTGGAAGTCACAAAAATACTTCTCTAGCGTCTAATCCAAACTAATTCAAAAGTCACCACATCCTGCAATGAACGACATCCCAAAGCTAACTCAGTGACAGCTCCAATATTTCAACTTTTGTTGTAAAGAAAAAGAAAAAAAAAAGCGTAGCCATGTCTGAATGGCATTCCAGCTATGTGGGCAAAAGTTCATGCATACTAGATCATGCAGCATTTTTTGCTTCAATTTCATCATTAGACTAAAATAGACGTCATGGAAAAGTACCCTAAACCCCTACAGTCATTACACAAAACTCACACACTGACACTTTTGCACTGTACAACACTACTTTATGTTCACATACTCTATTGCTCTTTAGCAACAGCACAAGTATTACAACACACTACATCTACTAAATTCATGTACACCTCTCACACACACACACACACACACACACACACTGATACACAAACAGAGCTTTATCTACTTGGCCACACTCAAGTTTGGTCTCATCCCAAATTCCTGACCTCAAAATTTCAACAAAGGTAGTTAGTCTTGATTTATGCATGCTTCAGTTTAGGATGAAGAGAGCAGGACACAGTAGCAAAGCAATTAATTTTGATGCTGAAAACATTATTAATGGTAATGTTTAAAACATCAAAGCCCCGGCTGACAGAGACACAGCATCTCCACTCTGACAAGATGGAACAGATGAGCTCAGTTGAGTCAGTCAAGGTGAGGCACAGGGGAAAATGTAATTTGTCTATCCGTTGATTTTCATTGAGATTTCCTGCAGAGGCTGTAGTTTACAGCAGGTTAAACTTGTATAACTTGTGTCTGCTGTATAGTAGGACAGGCCACTGTATGAGGGGAAGAGTCTATGCTCTGTCACTGGCTTGTGTATCTGTCTATGTGCCACAAATGCATCATGCTTTGGATTGTTTTTAGAAGAAAAGTGAAGCATATTGTCAGCATGGGGGAGGAGCCAGGAGTTGCTCTTTAAGGCCTAGATGAGCCTGGTCTCACTCCAAAGTCGTCAAAGTCTGGCACTTGGGCAGTGACTTGCAGCGTCAGAAACTAGGACAAGGACAAGGACGAAAGTTTAGGTGGCTAAAGTCAGAGTTGGGCGAGCAGGAGGGATGGTGGATGGGTCCAGCAAACATTGACTTTCACCCGAGACAGTGGTGTTCGCATTCCATAAGATTCTAAAGCCAAACCCTACTGGTCACACCTCCAGCCTGGCAAATCGGATTTGCCAGGCTGGTCACACCTCCGGGATACTACCAGCTGATAAAGACACGTCATGACGCACGTCAGATGACGCTTCTGAAGAAGACTGCAGTGACAGTCGAAACATGTCAAGGTAAACTACATCTCCTTAAAAACTCATTGTCTGAAAAAAAAAGAAACCTTTCTTCACTGAAACCAAACTACCATCGAGGAGCTAGTGGTGATAAAGGCCGACTGTTGCGCTGCCTCATGTGGCCTTTGTGTCAACCAAGAAGTTGCAATGAACACAACACACAAACTACATCTGAAGACCAATAGATGGATGGATGTTTTCGGCATCAAAATAGAGAAACCAGAAGACCAACAGGATGGATCCAAGACACTAGTTAGCCAATTAGCACATCAACAACACAACCTGATGTTGAAGGAACAAATGAAATTTGTTGTGCACTAATGACAAACAACACAAACAATTACAAACCATTTCTGCTAAAGAGCTCAATGGCTAAAAAAATAATCTTACCTTGAATAACAAGTTTGTTTCAGTCTTATGCCCTTTTGACTTTAGCCATTTGTTTGCTTTCCTCACTTCCAGTTTTCTTCTCATGCACAAAGCTGAACTACCAATCAAAGTGATGTCATTCACCAACCGGTTCTGCCATCCCTGACATTCATTCAACATGCTGTATCAGCCGGAAAAACCCGACAAGGGCTGACTAGTGCCAACAGTGCGGAACACGCCGCTAAAACTAGGGCGACGGATGCTCATCAATGGCTGACCATTTGTCCGGTGTGTCAGGACCCCCAAGACTGAAGGACTGAATTTTACCACTCAGTACCAGCTTTGACATGGGATGCAGGGTACAACAGTGAACACACCATCTGTGGGAATGTATAAATCTTAAGTTCATAATGACCGAGGGGCCAGTGAAGAAGCCCCTCCTCTATCTGCATGGACTCCTCACTGTAGCTTTGGGCAAGGGGATAAAGCTTCTCTCACTCCCACATATTCATTTACCCCCCACCATCACACCAATTGAACCAAGGAGTCTGGGGGAGCCACATTGATATTCACTACACATCTCCATCCCCCAGCCACAACCATCCCCACTGGAAACATTATTTCATTACATATATTATGCATTCAGCATAAGGGAGTTGGTGAATGTGCAGTGTGCAGATGTGTGTGTGTGGGCGAGCTCAGATGTTTCCTTCTATGTATACATGGCTGTGACAAGCCTGTTGTAAAAAGAGTTTTAAAGAGGGTGTAGAAAGATATAACGCCTCAGGGGTCCAGTGTTAATGGTACTTAGTTTACTTTGGGAGCGAGAAGACAAAATATTTATTTCGTAGTTTTGTGTCAACATTATAAAAGTGATTTTGCAATTTTTTACTATGCAGAGGGACAATGTTTCCTGCAGAGTTTGCATGAATTTTCTCAGTCCATCTGAGTGTGTGCATCCACATGTGGATGTTTGCTGTGTCTCATGCAGAACAGGAGATAAAAAAGATACAGAAAGAGAAGAGAACAGAATAAAAGACCAGAAAGAGATGAAGATCGAGGCAGACAGACAGATCTTTCATATGGCCCACTGCTCTTTGGGCCCTGGTCCAGATGTCACAAGAGCAGTTTTTATTTGTTAATGTCTTGTTTTAAAAGCCCTCTTAAAAGTGGCCTGCCGCCTTTCCCTTAAGTCTTTAAGTGGCTCAACACAAGACACTCTTGTCTGATCCGAACTGGAATCAATTTGGAAAAGAAACCATTTCACCTCTGATTAAGCACTGCTCTGTCTCTGCTGTGGCATGCTGACCTTTCCAGAGGTCTGTCTTGTGCTGCTAGGAAGGGCCAGCCAGATGATATGCTGGGCTAATTAGACTGATTGACGTCAGAAGGCAGGGCCCGAGAATGGCTTATGTTTGAACCCTCAGCCATTTGTGAGGACTCACAACCCTATCTCTGTCAGAGGCCTTCTGAGTCTCGCAAGTCAGATTCAATGTCTCTTTTTACAATTATCCCATCATGCTTTTCCCTTTCATTGTCTCACATTCATATATCAATTAGCTTTTGCCCTCTGCCTTCAGGGCCAATCAAAAATGTGATGCCTGCTCAGTGTCTTATGATACAGTGAGCCTGGTGTCCTTTGCTTTGTGTTATCATTGTGTATGTTCAAACATTAATTATTCTCATTTTGGGGCCGAAGTGTGGAGACAGCACTCATACATGTCATACTCAGGCCTGTCAGCCATTTTGCCAAATTCTGCCTGCCTTGTCATCTTTGAAATGGCTGCATCTAGTGTGATCTGTGTGATCGCCACCTTCCGTCTCTGTATTCCTCATCAATTCCTTCATCTCTCACCCTTTACTACAGCAACGTAGCGCCAGTCCAACATCTGTATGTATCATGGGCTTGTGTAACATATAAACCATGGAAGTCCCTAGAGCTATAAAATGTTGCAAACCCAGAACGCCTTTAGAAGAGAGATCAGAGGGAAGGAGTCCACCAGAGATCAGAACTCGGTCCAAATTCCAAACACTTTGCCTCATACCCGGAGAAATGTTGCCTACAGAGAGGCCTGGTGGAGAGAAACCTCACCTCCGGTTCAAGCGGATTCCTCTGCCCTTTTATTTGCTCTCGTTTGGCTGCAGGGGGAACGTGCTCCACTCTGACCTGGGGGCACTCATCCAATCAGCTCGCTATCTGCTGCAAGGGCCTCCATAATAGTGACATTTTTCCACCTCGTCAATAAAGTGGTGAAAGCCACCCTCCACCCGCTACTTGACCGTTTAACTTCTTCCTGAAAAGGCCCTTTCTTTCTGTCTGTCTCTGTGTCTGGCTGAAATCAATAAAAGCAGAGCAAGGAAAGAGGCCAATCCAGCGGCTGCATTTACTGGTGGTCTCAACTGCTGTACAAAGAGGATGGCTGGCAGAGAAAAGGATACAGGAGAGCTGACAGCTCGAGTCCTTCTCATTCATACAGCAATGGGAGAAACCCGCTTCTTGTCTACACTGTATGTTGTTGCCCAGTAAGGATATGGAGATTCTGAAAATGCTGAATTTAAAAATCCAGTCATACACAGATACAGCATGCTGCACACAATCTTGTGTATCCTAAGAACAAAACAGAACAAACTTCCATGTTTGCACACAGACTAAAGACTACAATCATATGCAACAAAACTGGCTAAAAAAACCTCTAATGATCATTGCTTGCCATGACTCATTTAGCAGCTGCATTCACACATCACCACATGTCTGCAGTGATTGACATAATGGCATCAGAGTGAGAACAAAATGTCTTCCAATGAAGGAGCGGGAGGGAGAAAATGAGAGAGATGGGTTACATCTATGCCCGTGCTGAAATGAGTGCAGCGCTTTGTTTGGTTATGCTGTCTGAGCTGAAATTGATTACTGTGAGAAGCATGCACCAAAGAGCCCCTGCATTCAGATGAAATAAATAACACACTCTCTTAGAGATGGGAGGGTATGTGGACGAAGGAACAGAAGGTGAAAAATGGGATAGGGGAGGAGGGAAGAAACAAAGATGGATGAGGTCAAAATGAATTTACAAGGGGATAAAAAAGCAGAGATGAAAAGGAAAAGGAAGGAAATGACTAAAGGTGGGATACTGAATGTCATGTCTCCAGTCTAGTGCAGCACGAAAGAGAGACAGCCTGGAAGACATCTGGAGTAGTCGAGGATAACAGCCACACACCACTCCCCAACCACAGACAACATGATGAGGGATTAAACTTCATTACAACATGTTATGGTAATGAATGGGCTGTGGCCAGTTCTGGATGTGTTAGAGTAATTACCACACTTCGGCGCATGTGTGAGTGACACTTCCTACACATGTCTGTCTGTGTGTGTACATGTGTGCTGATCATTTTTCTGGGGCTACAAATTTAGTGAAAAACCAGGAGGTCCTCTCCACCATGCGCCAAGCAGAGGCAACTGCTGCAGCTAATTAAAAGAATGCAACACTCAGCTACTGTCATATGGATCATCTCCCATAATTAGCTTAACACTGTTCTTTAATAGGAGATGGGCTGGGGTAGGCTCAGACGTTGTGGTTTGGGCCAGTGTCTGGGATTCTGAGTCTATGGTAGGTGCCAGAAAGGGAGGGGGACAGACAAAGCCACGCACCCCGGAGGGGTGAGGTTGACTCTAGGTCACAGAGGCTGCCTGGCCTTATGGCTGACAGATGTTAGTCTGGTTCAACAAGAGTTGTGATTCTGGAAAAAGTTACACCACACTGTGCTCCACGCTGCAATTATCTCCTCTGTGTAAAGAAACATCTCATACATCATCACTCAGCAAGACATAAGCAAGAGCCCCTCCCTGGATTACAAAGCCTTTGATACACCATGTCACTTGAATCTGCTTGAATCTAGTTGTGCTGCACTTTCTTATTCCAGTGTTTGAGCTGGCCGGCCTGTCGGCAGCATTCCCAAGTGGAGCAACAGTGTGCCTGCTGTGGTTGGTGTGCTGCTGCTAAAGTTGCTAATGATCCCCACAATGGAGTAGCAAAGACTGGAGCTGAGTCATTTCATTTACAGTAATCTTCAAAGTGTGAGAGTCAAGAGGGAGGCAAGGGTGAGAGCCAAGGGGGAAGGCCTGTCCCCAGACTGCTCTCTTTTCCCTCATGACAGTACAGCAGGGACATGCTGTGGATAGGTGTTCCTCTGCACATTGCCAGCCTATGAGTTTCCCTATAGTTGTTCATGCTGGGATCCATGGTGTGTGTTTGTGTGTTGGTCTGTTGGTGTGTGAAACAAAGGCAAGGTTTGTGAGGTGACCGTTTCCCGCAATTGGCATGTGGATATGTGGTCGGCAAGCACGGTGGCGGCATTAAGGAGAAAGAGTGTTTTCCCGCTAAGATAAGGGAGAAAGGGGAAATGAAATGACAGTAGATCATTAGACTGGGATCGCCTGCAGCTTGCTAATTTATGCAAATTAATTTCTTGGCTGATGTGAGAGGGAGCGGGTGACACTGCTTGGCGAGCAGTCAACACCGAGCGGCGATAAGGTTAAACTGCTGCACTCTGCTTTGGTGGTCTGCAAAGTTTAGAGGCGTAAGCCAGGGAGAGCTGTGGTATACCAAGCAACAATGACAAAGAAACGCACACTATGCCAGCCCTCTTCCTGGCAAGGCGGGTAGACAGGCAGCCAATCAGGTCCGTGCTGGCTCCCTTGTAGGCGAATGGCATGGCATGCTGGCCCTCTCGTCGCCCCGCCTCCCCTCCCCACTGCACTGCAGCTGCCCAGAATGATTTTATAAACATTTTGCCAGTGGATCAATACCTGTATTGATCAACCATTGTGAGAGTGATCCGTCTAAAACCCAGAGCAGCCTAGAGCTCAGAGATGGGAGGAGCGAAAGAGAGAGGCTGCAGAGAGGATGGAGAAAGAGAGAGAGTCTGCAGCCACAGTGAAAGGGAGAAGAGGTACAAGGGAAGAGAAGCGAATCTGAAAGAGAAGCAGACGCAGAGCTGAAGGCAGGTGGGGAGGCAGGTTTTCGGACAACGCTGCCAGGCCACTGGGACTGGGGAGAACCCTATGGTAATTGCGCTCTCATTAAGGGAGGGAGGGTGAGGGCGACTAATGACTGCTGCTTTAAGTATGCGGGTAAGTGACAGATGGAGATATAGTGCGAAGAAATGTGTATGTGTGCAAGAAAGGGGTTGCTTCCCCACACCTGAGGTTGCTAATGCCTGCACTAGTTTGGCCTGCTATGTAGCAAGTCAGGTACATTGTTGCATGTGCATAAGTGTGCATGATTGCATGAGGTTCAAAGGGAAGATGGGGGGCAAATGGTGGGTGATTCAGATGTTTTGCACACAAAAAAATATCTTGCTTTGCTTTTATATTTTGATTTTTTATGTTTTGTCTAGAAAAACAACTCCCTCTGAACAGAACTAGCTGGAGTGTCAGAGATCTGCAGTTTGCCTCGGTGACAACATGGGACAGAGAAGGCCTGAAACGTACTGTGCTCATAACCGGAAATTCCTGGGAAAATCAAACAGTGAAAGATGTAGCTTGCATCCTGGATACAAAGATTCATGGAGGAAGTAACGGGAACATTTCTGATCAAGGCAAAGTTGGATGTATAATCCAACACTGATTTCAAGCTCCAAGATGGTGATGTAAACTGTGGCAAATAACAGGTTGTTGCAGTTTTGAAATGGTGGATAAAGCTAGCTTTGGGATGTTTTCTGACAGTTTGTTGGATTGGATTTAATTTTTATTATATTTTGTTGGAATTTTACTGACCAGACGACTGACTGGACCACTAAACAGCGATGAATGTTCGATTCAAGGCCCCAAGCTGCGCTGCGCTGGAGGAGGAGTAGTCAAAAGGCGTCTGGGATCACCCCCCCCCAATGCTAAAGGGAAATCGAGTTTCCATTGATTGATTTTAAATGTGACTTCCATGTGCATAATTGTGGATTTGAGGGAAGATGTATTTCTCCAAACTGTGGGGGAGTACCTTGATGCTCATAAACCCACAATGCGCTGGAGATCTAGTGTGGGAACACTGAGAATAAAAGGCCTAAAACCTACAGGTTCAATCTCCTGTGAACATGTAGTTGATTTAAAAGAATGAACATTCTGTGCCAAGGACAAGAAGCGCCCACATACAGTTTTGTTAAATAAACTATGAAACAAATTAAATATTATTGTGTGGTACACAATGCTCATGGCTCTAAGTGTGTGTGGCAGTATATATCCTTGGCTGTGTCCCAGTTCCACATTGTACACTAATACAGTGAGAATGCACTGTATATGTTGAGGAGAATACTGTTGTGACAGTTGTTATACAAGAAACTAATGACAGGAAATGATGCAAGATGGTCACCAATAGACCTCAATTACACTGTGGAACCCGACTGACATTTTCAAATTAGGAGAAAATAACATGAATGCACAATGTTTTCCAAAGACTTAATTAATTTATTCTCTCTCATCACCATCCACACACCACACTGCCAAAATCTGCCAAATTTGGAATGTATCATCTATGAATGTACGCTCTATTTACACATTTCATCACTTTTCCAAAATAAACATTCAAATAAATTGTAAATTAATAGAAATTGTGAAATTGGGACACAGCACTTGAGTGTCATGTTCTCGTACTTTACTTGAGCTAAACTCTTTAGACAAATGTAGCTCAGGTACAGTATAAGTAATGGTGATCAGGGAGACTCGAATGGTTTTTAAGTGTAGAGAGGAAGATAAACATCACAGTACAAGCTTGCCTTCATTAAAGTTAAGTTAAACATACACAGCACATAGATAATGAGTTCACTGCAGCAACAGTAATTTTTCTCAATGCCAGAATAGGTGTTTGCATTGTACTGCAAACCATGTCACATTTGTATGTTTTATATGTTAGGTTTGTACGTTATATAGGTAATACACACTGTATGTTACATCTGTAGGTTTCAATTTTCAATGTTTTGTGGCCGACATGTTAAAAATAACCCCTTTTGTTGTTTGTTGGTCTCAAACAGTGGTCTGCTGCAGTCTGATGCTTGGCAGCCATCTTGCTAAGCTGAACTACGTCACTGTAGAATTGTTAATATGATACATATGAAACAAACAAATGTAACATATTATTGGTTTGCAGTACAATACCAATATTTTATTGTGGTGACTAGGCTGTTTTTCTCATTATCACTGACTGGTAAACTATGTTGAGTTTATCAGTTGCAGAAGGATAAATAGAGTTCACAGACAGAAAAAAAATATGAGAAAAGCCAGTGGTCACAGGTCTGACATCAGATTCAGATTTATGAAACAACCAAATCGGATGTGGGTAAATATTCACCAATGTGCACATTTATTAAAGACAAACCTTTATACTCTAAACATGCTGATGGAGTTTGAAGCTCCCAGTTAGCTGGATGAAAATGTGTCTCAACTGTGAAAGGAGGGACTAGAACTGTTCATTTTCTTAACAGAAACCAAGTGGCAATACAATTAATGCTTATGAACAGCACTACCTGCAATACCTACGCTGTGCTAAACCAGTTTGTGCCTTGGATGAACCCAGCTGAAGTCTTGCAAATTCAAGCCAATGGTTCACAGTGTAACATAATGTAAATGCTAAATATGGCTGCCAGTCCTCTCAGCCATGCTCTTGTTTGTTTTGAGCTGATATCTTGACTTGAGTGTGATTATTATTTACAGCCAGTATATGTGGATATATCAAAGATATCAAGAAATAAGTCATTTTTTTCCCATTAGGACAAATAACCAAAGTGCTGCATAGCTTTAAACACTCAATGGTTTGTGCTAATATTGGTGCCTTACCATTGTCTACATCAGTTTAATTTCAGTGAGATAAACACTCTTAACTGTTATCACCTTACACAAAGAGTTAATTCATGTGCTATCAAAGCAGCGCTGAGACACTGAATCATTTCCTTGTTTCCTTTCATCGTTTTTGTTTGATTCCTACTCTCAAAAACAAACCCTTGGATGAATGCCAAGCCATAAATTAGGATCTTCATTAGACACATCAAATCTAAATTACTATTCAATTAACAGGCCAGTCAACCTGAACTAATCAACCAATTAGGCCGTGTGTGTTCACAGAAAAGCTAACAAAAGCACACGAGTCCCCTGGGAAAGCAGTAAAACACTGCAGAAGAGTGACAGTGCAAATGAGAAGCCACTGGTTCAGGAGAGAAAAGGGAGGATCAGAGAGTGGCAGAGGAGAAAACGTGACTCTGAGATCACATCACTATTCACCCCCTGTCAGTTTTTGGGAAATGAAACTTCAAGTTACGAGAAATAATTAAAACTGAGACAAAGAAAAGGGCAAAACAAAAGAATTTATAAGAGCTTTGATCAATTTGCATTGTAAATGGGTATACTGTTTTCAGGTTAATGTTTGTGACCAATCTTTTTATGCTAATGGGTTTTGATTGAAAGGCGTATAATTCCTCTGATCATAACTCATATTGTGTGAAAGCATCTGCTGGCACTGTTGCAAACTGAATAAACACTGGCCGGGCTCACCACTAATAAAGCTAAACAGGTTGTTGAGCTTAATTCTATTAAGGAAACTGTATCAAACCAGGTAATTAAAATCTTTGATTATGATGAAATGGCACAAAATGTAAATTTTGTCTTTATATATGATATTTTCTGCAGATCAGACAGAATATGAGCAGTGACTGTACTGCTTGAGTTTCTTTGTGCAGGATAGAAATTCGCATTTACCAGCTCTGAATGAAGACTAGTTTGAAATCTTGTCACATAATGTTGTCTGCAGTTTATGGCACTCATCTTTGGTGAGTGCTGTGGCAGAGTGAAAGGCTTTGTGATGCCCCATTCAGTGAGGCAGGGCTGCTGGGACGTCTGTGCTGAACATACCTTTGGGCCACAGGAGATCTGGTAGGCAGCACAGGCTGATCAAACGTGTTCTTTACACAGACCAGAATGCAACCTAAGAGGGAAACAAAGACACACACGTTACATATAGACACTTATATACATACAGAGTAAAGCTGGACTGACGCTGGATTATTCTTTACGCTGTTACTGATATTTGATATGTTTAAAAAATATCATTTAAAAAAACAGAAACAAACAAACTCAATATAAATCCCGTAGACGTGTTTTTTTTCTTATTGTGACCGAGATACAGTCAGAGCGGGGACATCTCTCCCCCTTCCCACCCTCACATCTAAAGGTCTGGGATCTGATGGCGCTCCAGTACAGGCCAAAGGGGGTTGTAAAGAGGAGAACACCATTATTGTACTAGTAAATGTCAGAACAACCCCGTCTAATTGTGCCATTACTAATTCATGTTTATTAATGCAGTGATGTATGATGGCTCCACAGACAGACTGAGCTTGTCTGTGCCTGTCATGTATGGCTTATTCTTTGCCAGTGAGGGCTGCAGGGAGCGTGTTAGGAACCGGGTGGTGGATGCGGTGGGTGTGGGGCATATGGTGCACGTAGTGACAGTGCCAAGTGGTGTGTGACTTTAACATGAAGGCAGAGGGGGTGAGGGAGTTGACTGATGGTGCTGGTGTCTTCTGCTGGCCGGGTGCCAGGGCCCCTGGTCCCCTGTGCCCCAGCCCCTCACTACCCCAGAGCCTCTGGGCAAGTACCACAGTTATTGTTTTCACTGCCAAGCAATTAGCGGCACTTAAGATTTATTTAGTCATGCTCTAATGTGTGGTAATTAGCTTGGGGCCCAAACAAGCCCCTTCATCCCATCACCTTGTCGCTCGCATCAGCGCAATGCATCAGCAGGAGACAGTGAGGGAATGTGAGAGAGGAAGCAGGAGGTACAGAGGGTGGGGATCGTGTCGGGGGGAGGTGGAGCACAGCTAGAAGGATTACAAGAGCACCAGTCCAGCTCTGTGGATCAGCACTTTTTAAGAGATCTTCAGGGGCCTGTTGGCTGAACGCATAGCAGGAGGAAAGGGCAAATACAGCCCAGTTACACTTTTATAGAATGCTTTGTGGAAAAACACCCCTGACACACACCTCGGTCTGGCAGCTCGGTTTGTCATATGGCCCAGGGGGCTCCGCTGGCCTATCACATGACCATTGTAATGACCTTAAAGGGCAGCCTCCTCAACAAGCTCAGGCCACTCCCACTGGCTGGACTGCTCTTTGGGAAATGCAGTTTGGGTCACTGCATAATGAGTGATGCACCCTACGGCTGGAATAAAAAAAGAAAAAGAAAAAAAACACCATGTAGAAACGAGGCCAAAGAGATTATGCAAAAGCTGCCAAGAAGGGTAAAACAAAACCAAAAAATGTCAGCCAAATGCTAGTATATCTACTGTTCTTGTTTCATAACGCTTTTGGGAATTAACATAATAAAACACATGATATGAATTTTCAGATTACATCACAAATTTGTTGTAGGTGTCACCTCTATTAAGAGACAGAAGCTGTGCAATAATAGATTTATTTTTTGTTAATGTGTTATGGTTTAAGCCAGTGCTTTGGTAATATGATTGTATGCATCCTCTAGGCTGTGTGCACTCACAAACCGGGCTCTATGGTCGATCTCACATGTGTCAGCTATAGTTTGGTCCTCAGTACATTCACATACCAGCTAGTGGTGATTTTCTAACCACTGTGGTTAAGGCATGAATTAAATATAACATTCAATGAACAACACCAGGCTATACAGAAGGCTGGAGGCAAACAATCATCTACTCCACCTTAGTGACATCCCCCCACATCTCCATTGAAGCACGTACAAAATAAAGAACGACTGCACTTTTTGAATAAGAATATACGCAGTCTTGAGAACTGAGGAGTATCAATGCGTAGAGTGTTATAACTTACAGCTTCTACTTCAGCAAGAAATACTTTCCTTTTTAAAACACAATGCAGAGTGCTGCAGCAGAAGCTCACTGAATACATGTGAGCAGATGAAGGTCAAAGGCAGGTTCAACTGCATATGCACATCTTATACATATTCATAAACAAAACCCATCAATCTTTGCTGGTTGGAGGGGGTGGGAGAACATTTGAAAAACTACATATTAAAAACAGCATGTGGGAAACTATACAGCACATGCCTTTGATCATTAAAAAAACACAGCAAAAAAAAACTGCTGATGCAGGAAATCAGAGTAGCCATTTTTGTGTTTAGTGTTTGACTGGTGGATGCACTCTAATCATTTCAGAACTGGGCCTCCTCATGGAACTATCACCTAAAATTGCTATGCAGTCTGGAAGGGTGGTGCTATAAATGAAATATCACTTTCCATTTTATCTCCAGGGGCAGCGTGATGCTCCGAACCAATCAAAACCTCACAAGCCAACCCTTGACCTTTTTCATCTCAATATGACTACCATTATCTTGCAGAAAATTAGAAGCGTCTTGCTATTGTTCAGTAGCGACAGGGGGTGGAGGTTATTTAAAGATAAATGCTCCAGTGTTCATGATACATGTGGCAATCACACACCACCAACACGGAGCAGAGGGGAAACATGTCTGCTAACGCCGTGTGGCTGCATGAGCGCACATGCGCGCATATGAGGTCATGTGTAAATGGATTCGTGTTGATTGTCCGGTGCTGATGTAGTTACGTGTTCGCCTAGTAAACCTGTCTGACGGTGTTGGGCAAGCAGGTTTCAGTGAATGCTTTAGCATTATTATGTGAGTAGTAAAATGAACTGGTTTAATGCACTATTTACAGCCCAAATTTTGAAAGGGAAGCCACATGATTATACAGCCTTGATTTCAGCGGTCTCCATAGGCAACTGGATCCCTGCTGGCTGTCTTATAAACATGAGTAGTGAGAGGGATAATATCCTCCTGGTAACAAAGCCATTAGGTGACGAATGTGAATAGAGCTGATGTAGGACTGAAATGACATGACAACGTGATGCTGTGGGTGTGAAAACTAGCTGAGCATCCGTTAGCCTTTTAGCACACTCTCCCACAGAGGTACACACACAGCACTCGTACAAGTCACACACACATATGACAAAGATACTTGGGAACACTGCACGGTTCAAGAAGCTATTTCATCTCTTTCATGTGCCAGTCTAAGCAATATTTTTGAGAATGAACGATATATTTAAATTTTGAAACCCAAGAAGCTTTAATCGGGTTTATATGTTTAGATGATAGCAGGGACATTCACTCAAAACAAAGTTACAGCTGTATTTTAATAGGTAAAAAATCACAATCAAAATACTCACTCCAGCATTTTTAAAAACAAGCTTTCAGTGGCTGACATTTTTGTCTTTCAGCCTATCCCTAAAATAATTTATTTACTGGTTAAATATGAGCATGAATATCCAAATAAAATTAATTTTAACAAAAGCTTTGCTGACAATCCTGTATATTCTGTGGCAGGCACATTGTCCTTGTTCTCACGTAGATCGAACCTGAGCAGTAGGTACAACTACAGAAAATCTTCTAACTTTCTTGGCTACTCTTAAAAGTACTAAATCATCAAAAGTTTATAAAAATGTTCAGAAAAAAAGCTAAAATATTTAAGCATATAAAGAAATAACCTTGGAGTACAAATCCTCTGTAAACTGTTGCACTGAAGCAACTGTTTGACAAACGCATTGGGTTAGAAATGATATATATTTAAATATATTTAAAACATGCTGCACTGGACTCCTAGTATTTAAAAAATACCTCAGATATTTTGTTCTGATTGTCTATTGTTTTGGGTTTAAATCTGAAATCATGAGAGAAAGTCTGTCACTATTTATTCTCATAATCAGAGCAATATAATCAGGACAGAAGACAGTGTCAGAAACCACGATACCAATTTCTGTGGTCCTCTCATATTTTGGTAGTTTTCGCTGCCCTAACAATGGCAGGATGAATATTAAACAATATGTTAAATGTGCACTGTTAGGGGCAAGAATAAAAAGGACCATGAATTTGCAGTGGTTCTGCTGAAGGACTTGCAAATGTCATAAAACAGCAGGAAATCAGCAGTTGTATCCAACATATGTCAATAGCAGGATATGCTTCCTAAATAAATGAATATATAATATTTTTGTTCTTTTTCCACTTCCAACATTAGTTATTATCTATTATGATGCATGCATAATGTTACAGAGGGTCACAGGATAGTTCTGCTTTAAATGTTATATTTCCATGATTGGTTCATTCTCTCCATTTCCTGTTCATTGTGTGCCAGCAAACTCCATTGTCTGTGCGTAGGTTCTGCTCGGCCCTCAGAGGGGCCATCCCTAGGGAGCGCTGCATCTTTTATTAATCAGGGGCGCTGCGCCACAGCCCCGCTTATCTAATTTAGCAGCCCGCCTCAGATACAACTATGTTGGGCTTGGTGTGGAGAGAAGGGACAGGGGTGTGGGGGTGCAGTTGGGTGTAGATAGGATGGGGGTTGGGGTGCCTTCCTTCGGTTTTTCCATATTGTGGGTGATGCAGGGTGGGGCGGGGGGGCTGTGAGGGAGCGGGGGGAGACAGAAGGGAGGTAGCGACTTATGAGACACCTCGTCACCAAGTTTTAGGACTGAATCACAATACAGCAAATTACCTTCTGCTGACAAGAAAAAAAATGAGCATGGCCCCCATATGAAAAAAATAGGATTGTCAGGAAGAGGTGACACATTGATTGCTTAGTATGCGCATCCAGAAGGCTGGGGTTCAGCGGCGTCCTCCCTATATATATGTAGAAGAGGTGCAGCAGTGCACAGCACAGCCATGAGGGGGAATGAGAAATTGAAATGCCATGTTAGATTGGAGTCCTTTCCTCAAGCCAATCTCTCCGGTCTAGCCCATTCTAGCCCATATTAGACCACCATATCATAGTACATGTGTGTGTTGTGGCGAACGTCCATGTTTCTATACATACCATCCACTACTGAAGAGAAAACAGTTTGGCGTTCACTAACATTACATTGTGCTGGAGGGTATACAGTATCTGTTGTACTGATTTTAAAAACAAAACATAAAGGCCCGGTGACACAAACAAAATACACAAGCATAACCTGGTCTCTAGGTGTTTTATCCTTCTTCTCTGGTCGTCCCTCCTCCCCCTTCTCTCTCATCTGTGTCATAGCTCAGATGAATCAGTGTCATCGGTGTTGAGAGCACTTACTGTCAACCCTGGCGCCCCGGGCTACAGCACTGATGGACACAAACTATAAAATATCAGCCCCCTGGGGAGACATCGCTCAAGCACTGCCCCATAGCCCCGAGGGGGTGTGATCTGGTCAGTGTGTATGTGTTTGTATGAGTGTGGTGAGAGAGCAATGGGGCAATGTGTTTGTCTGTGTATCACTTGTGATGCTGTAAGTATGGTATAGTGAGTGCAATCATGTGGACAGTTTCCACACCATTTGCATGAGAAAGAGGTAAAAGGGAAGCTGATGAAGCGGAAGGATGTTTTTTTCATGTCTGTGCACGACTACCTTCTTGGTTTATATACTTCTTCTTAATAGACTTTAGGAAAAGAAAACATTATAAACGTGACACTGGGCTTTTCTGAACTTTTCCCATTTCTGCGCCACAGTCACAACAATGACCCTCCCCTGGTCCGACTGAACACCTCAACAGAATTCCACAACTCTGTGTATAAGCTCAGCCCCCCTGACAAAAACTACAAGCAGGCAACCGTATGGGAAAACCGCAAATGAATCAATCAATAAAATCAATGGCTCTGTCTGAGGACATGTCCCGCATCAGCTGATAAGTGGTATAACCTCCCCCCTCCTGTTTTAGTGAGACGCAGGGAGGGTATGAAGGGTCTGCATGGTTAGAAATGGAAGAGGGAGAGGAGGCAAATCAGCAAGAGAGGGAGAGAAGAAGCCTTTCAGCCCTCTGATGAAACCCTCCCACCCTCCATTGGTCACCGGGTTGCTATTCCCTTCTTTCAATTCTGCAAGGTCGTGGTTTCTGCTGTACATCTGAGCATGTGTATGGCTGCATTTATGTAAAATATAAGGGACACACCATAGATGCACACACTTATATTTCATGAGATGAAATACCATAGGGAAAAAAACACCAATATACACAAATAAACTTGCCTTTTAACATGCCTTTACCATATTTCCAAATATTGACTATTCATTTACACTGTCTGCAGTCTGTTGCTGCTTGATTTACCTAATAGAAGTATATTAACAAGGCTCCTTTGAGATTCAAGGACAAAGGCATTAACAGGGAAAAAGGAAGGTACAGAACAGTGTATTGTTGCCCAATGGCAATGGGACATATGGCGAGGCTTATGTTGGGTTGTACTATTATGCATTACTCTGTTAGCGGTGGAGGTAAAGGACTTCTTGAGTGGCTTGGAGGAACATATAAATGCAAATAGGTAAAATCAAAGGAAAAGCACAGATTGCTGTTTGTCTTCAATTTTTTTTTTTTTTTTCTATTTTTTTGTTTCTTGTCGTAGTGCCATAATGGAAGAGTCATGAGGCCTACCATAAGAACTGCATGATCAAAAACAGTTATTCTTAGTGTGTGGCAGGTAAATGACAGAAGACAACAAAGGCATCTCTGTTTGATCACATACATTCAAAGAAAAAGATAGGTACCAGTCAATTACAACTGTCATGGGTTTGTTTGTGGACTTTCACTGGCTTGAGCCTGACCAGTACTCACTAGACTGCATTCTAACATACCCATATCCATGTTTAATGAGCAGAAAGCGCCCCACTTATGATCTGATTTGGATAAAACAAATAAGTCTTAGTGGTAATGCAGTACGCCACAACTGTCTTTTGATCTAGCTATGCCCCTGTATGGTAAGGCAGGAAGGGTCAGTTTCCAGAAAGAAAGAAAAAATCAGCAATGTGTGATATAACACAGAAATACCCAATGTTAGCACAGACAATAAATGTTACTTCCAATTGGAGGGATGGGGGCTCTTCCAGAGGGGAGGAGGGCTTCTGCAGACCCCTGTAACAGTCACTTAAGTTAAGCACTAGTCTGCCAGGCCTGCCGCCACACAGTAAAACTCATCTATAATTTGTGATGAGTGTAATGCCATCTCCACTTCATGATTATGTGATATTCTTCACCTCTGCCATAGCCAATGAGGCCAAGAGCTGGCAAGTCTTAATGAGGTGCCTCAGAGTTCAGCTTAGGGGAAGGAGAGGTGGGAAGATGAGTGTATGGAAAGAAAAGGAGGATGAGAGGACGAGGGGTGTGGGCCTTATGCAAGCTGGATAAACTGATAATCACAATACTGAAAAATACATTCAGTTTTGAGTATGTTTTGTGAGGTATCATCTCACTAAACTATGATTGAATATCATGTGCTTTTCCTTATTTTCTGTCATATACCGTAAAACTTCCATTAGTAGTCTGGGCTATTATTTGCTTAAATCACTGAACTCAACAGGCTTATATTTGGGACAGGCCTTTAATTCCTTTCACACAAAATTGTTGCTCAGCAAAGATCAGGAAATACAATCAAATTGTTTATCTAAACAAGTACGAATATTACTTGTATAAAAAATTAGGTTTAAGATAATGTATCAATTATGAATCATTCGATCTAGCTCTGACAGACAGCGCATCAGAAAGAGCAAGAGAGTTACGGCACCTGGAATACCGACATAACACCACTTTATCCTGTTAAAACAATACTCATAACTTGGATTTATTTTTATTAAAAACGCTTTTGATTCTTTTGATCTGAGGACCCTTACGGACTACAGAAATATGAAAAACTTAAAGGGTAATCGAAGAATGGGCACATAATTTCAGGTATCCAAGAAACCTCTTTTATACATCTGAGAACTGATTGACAACCAGACCAGGCCTCTAATTGAGACAGGCCTTAACTTGTCAAAATGTGTAGCCACACCAGGCTAGTAAAAGGGACTGGGTGTTTAATTGGGACTTGAGTTAATTGAATTTTTACGGTATATAATGTTACAATGTTGGATGTTGTTACCAAACATGGACAATGTTTCAAATACTGAGGGAAACATATGTAAAGGTTACCCCTGTGAGCAAAAACCTCAGGCTTCAGACCGTTCTGAATGTATCCAACATTTTCTTTATATAGCCATCCGCTCCAGGCACGCTACTGCAAGTGTTAACATTACATTGTGCACACTGCTACATGTAGCTACATGCTAACGTCAGGCAAACATGTAATCTTAGTTGCTTATGTTATGTTGTGCAGTTGTGAAGATTTTGATTTATAAGTTATTATTGGTGATTTTTCACAGTAGTAAGAGCTGTTATTCTCTGTTATAGTCATTCCCCGGCAGCAATGATGGTGCAGAGATGCCAAGATAAGGAAGACCTGGAAATGCTGACCAATCAGAGCATGGGGGGGCTTTTTCAGGAGGAGGGCTTGACAAACTAGGCGCTAAAACTAAGGGTCTCAGACAGAGGGTGAATACAGGTGTTCCAGCACAGACAGCATGAAGAAAATAAAGTTGTTGTTTTCTTAACATAAAAGCATGTTAGCATATCCTAGTTGAGACCCAAAAATACAAGAATGAACCTGAAAATGAGCATAATAGGCCCCCTTTAAAATCTGTTGAAAATTTAAGACCACACAGCAGATTGCACCGCTCATCCTAATGAGACATGGTCACAATAAAACAGCGAGAGAAAGTCATTAAGTCCTTGCTCAGAGATACAGACCCCCAAAACACTTGTTAAGGGAAGCATGGCATCCTGGTTTTGTCGAGGATTATGTCCACCAAGGAGCTCTCATGAGAGAGCCCCTTAGACTCATTTTCAGCGAAGTGCATTGCTATGCTCTTATGGCTGCTCTCGATGTTATGAATAAGTAAATAACAACATTTTTCCAGTCGTTTAATCTCTGAGCACTGCAATTAGTAAGTCTGTAGTTTGTGCTGCCTTTTTTTCTGCCCTTATTATTGTTATTGAAATGTCACGCTCTTATTTAGCTCAAGGATGAATAATAAATAAGCTATAATTACTGTCTTGAATGAGCCGACGGCTTGGCTGGGTCAATGGTAAAGGGAGACCTACCCCCCCATATACTATCTCTCTCTTCTTCCCCTTCTTCTCCCTCTCTCTCTTTAATTGGATCTTGTAATTAGTTTCTCTGATGGATCTGGGAGGTCTGAGGCATCCTCTACAGCGTTCATTAGTGTTCTTGGAGGAGGGTGCAGCTTTTTAAAAGCTCTGCCTGCTCCGTCCCTCACATGTCATAACACTAGATATGATTCTGCCCAAATACAATAAGAGCACTATTTCCAGCCTGGTTTCAGGTTTGCCTATATACCACCAAAACAAAGTAGCTCAGCACCGTGGGCCTTGAGGGACACGTTAAAGCAACTCCTGGATGACATACATAGAAACGCACTCTTTTTTTTGCCATTAATCTATTTCGGAGAATTTTTCCATAGGTGTGCTCCAGCGAAGAGAATCCGGCGCTCAGTATAAAAAGCCTATGTGATGATGGTGAGCACAGTGAGAGATTTACAGATTCTTATTTCTTTTAAGGAAAGGAAAAGACTCAGGCACATCTAGACAGTGCATTGCTGCAGGTAGCAGAGTGATCTGAAATCTGAAGTAAAATGTCCTTTAGCTTACTATTAGAGAACTGACCAGCCTCTACAAATTCTTTGTTGAGATGCACATGTACTAGACACACACACACACACACACACACACACACACAATGTTCAGACCTATAATATACAACCCCCCTCTAGCACCCCAACACCATTTCCCCCTTTTCCTCTCCACCCTCCGCTGGCCAGGCTACACTAGACATCTCTCCCTAATCAGCAGCCACGTCTCGCTCAGGCTGGTTGCCATAGTAATATGCCGGCTGGTCGACATGGCAACCACTCTGAGGTCCACTATTAAATGAAGAAGAGTGGAGGGAGGGATAGGGAGAATGGAGTTGGGATGAGAGAGAGAGGGGAAGAAGGGGAGAGACAGCAAGAGACAGAGAGAGATTGTCCAAGATGGGGGAAGGGGAAGGGCGGGGGGGGCACAGAAAAATGAAAAAGGGGGAAAAAAGCACAGAAAAATGAGTACGGGGAGAGGACGAAGAAAAAGGAGGGGCAGCTGGAGGAGACAGAGAGCATCAGTAGCGCTGTTTGAGCTACCTATTGCATTGTACGGCATTAAAAGCTTTCGATACATGTCGCAACAATGCCATTAACCTAATGCATGACGTCATTAACTTAATGCCTTACACTTATAAATTTATACACATGAAAAATGCATGTGCAGCCTGTCCCAATCTAGATAAAGGATCCTAAACTAATACCATGTTTTAAGAGCTACTTACAATATTATTGTCAATCCACGTCAGACATACCTACAAAATTATATGAAGAAGTTAATATTTATAAAGTATAAGGGTTTTATGGAGCGCCGACTCATAATAATGATCAGTGAAGGCATGTGACAAGTTTATGTTAGTATAAGACAAAGGGGTCACATTACTACGGCTTTGATTTGATTACCTACAGAGCAAAAGACGGAAGCAGCTGCAGCCTGCTTTATCAACAGCAAAACATTGCCCTTTAAAATATTGTTACTTTTGGTAGCATCCTGAAGTTCTTCAATCTTCTGTGCTTTAAAAACATCTGGCACCTCCCTCTCGTTCCACTTAATATGTCATATTGGATCAAATTTGTAAAATGTGTGTGCAATTTCAAACACAGTCCAGGCCTGACAGTTCCAGGAGCCATTCTGTCATTGTGCCATCAATGGTGCACACCATCCAAACTGAAGTGAGAATTCACCGGGGCTCACATATCTCCATGTGTCTCTACCGTGATCTACCTCGATCACTCTTCCCTCACCCCTTCTCCTACCTCTCCTCTCATTTTTTATTTGCACCTCACCTATATCTTGGTGTCTCCTGCTACCACTGTGCATTACTCCCCTTTCATCACAGTCCCTCTTCTTTCCCTTTGACTGGATCTCTCTGTCTTGCCTTCCCTGAACGTCTGATTCTTAAATGAATGAAATGCCATTCCATCAAGATGCCACCACAGCAGTGACACAAAATAGCATTTGTTGCCTTGTGTGTGAAATTCCTTTATGAATTGGAGCCCTCTCTTTTTCCCCGGAGCGTCTTATGAAAGATAGCTAATTGCATGTCCACATTGTGCCGTCAGTCCCTGCTTCCCTAGCGCACCATTCAGAGGCAATTAAAGTGAGCTTAAACAGAGTAAGAAAGTGCGTCATCCTCTTAATGCAATTAAGGAAGTGTGCACACAAACATGCAGTAATACTCTGAAACACAAAAACAGGAACACATAGAAAGAACACAGAATAAAAGACAAATGGAAAAGGTTATTTTATCAGGCAGTGTAAGCTTGTGACTTGGCTTCATCATAAGTGACAGTATCTTTCACAGTCTGGGTTTCATCGCCAAACTAGGGTGTGTTGATATTTTAAAAGGCTAACAATCTGCTTCCTGTTTATATAAATGATAATAGTTTTACACTGAAATACTACTTTTAAAAACTATAAATGCTGTATGAAAATAAAATCATAGTTGCTTTATGTATGTCTGTATGTATGTATACTTGTACTTGCTTTGCCTCCTTAATGTCAGGCATGCACTATAATAAGCAATTCTTAAAATTACATTAAGGCTGGGCAAAATAAATATATATCGATGTCATGTGATATGGGACTAGATATCATCTTAGATTTTGGATATCCTAATATCGTTAAGTGTTGTCTTATCCTTGTTTTAAAGGCTGCATTATAGTTTGGTGACTGTTCTAGCTGCTCTATTAATGACCTTCACCCACTTTGTAATTTTATCCACATTACTAATGATTATTTATCAAAAATCTCATTGTGGAAATATTTTGTGAAAGCTAATGAATGAATGAATACTCAACTTAAGTGACCTCTAGGGCTAAAAAAAATGCCAAAAAGTGCCAAAAATTGCAGTTCCATGAATGGCCACTTGAGGGTGGCTCCAGAAGCGAGATAATTACCATAGACACCCATGTTAAAATGTGTGACTTTACACCAGAAATAATCATCTTTAACAGCCTGGTGCAAAAAACTGTTTTGGTCTCTATAACCAATGTCATCTTCATGACAACTGTACGTGAATGAATTTTTCTTTAAGTCAACCGTTTACATTTTATTAAGGATGGGCCATTTTGACTGACAGGCTGTCTGTGAGGCATCACCACAATCTGAGAGTCAGCTCCACCATCTTGTCCAAATTTGGTCACTTCTCGCTCCAAAAAAACAAACAAAAAAAAACAATGGCAACAGCTGAAAAGTCAAACTCCACAAACTGATGGGTGGTGTCAGGGTAGCTATGTCCAGGGCCGTCGCAACCGGACAGGCAAACTAGGCAATTGCCTAGGGCCCCGAGCTGGAAGAGGGCCCCCAGAGCCGGCTGACATTGGTCCATATTAATGACAATATGATGGAACCCCTATAGACACTGCAACAACGACAACACGTTGGAATCCCCCCTAATGGGGCCCCCTACTAGCTGCTGCTTGCGAGTGGCTAAGTAGGGTGACCAGACGTCCCACATTGTGCAGGACTGGTATCCAGTGACATTTCAGGTATTAGCTGAGCTATTGAGTATCTTTAAGCAGTGAAAGTTATTATTTATTTCTTTTTACTTGTAGGTTAGATGTGTTTATATATGCTGCAGTGATTTGTTTTCCACAGAACTCTACGGTGCGAGCATTTTACTCACATTTGCGACTAAAAATAGTTTTGCGCAAGCAAAACAAATCATTCAGGAGCACGCTGTGTGAGTACAGATTTCAACCAGCAGCAGAAACGAAAGGCGAATCCTGCCGGTTGTGGGTTGAATGGGGGTCACAGACGCCGTATTCCTGTCAAATACGGCGCAAGATAAGGGCTTACCAGCGACGGAGAAGTCCAGCTCCAGGTCCAATAATTTCCTCTTTGTTGATTTCATGACTGCCCAGAAATACCTGAACAGCCGAGCCGTGGCAGCACACAGGTATGTGATGTGTCAGAGGAGAAACGAGCCGTTCACATTTTTCTCTTTGTGGCAGGTAACAGTCCACAAACCTCACCGCACTTTAGGGACTGTTCTTTACTTGTGAAGGGACTGTTCTTTACTTGTCAGGGGAGGAGGGTGGCTGGTTGATTTTTATTTTATTTATTTATTTTATTTCAATCCCACCTATATTAATCACTTATTGATGCTGTTTTTGAAGTATGAATAAGTCAGTAAGTAATTTATTCCATGTAAGTAATTTATTCCATTGAAATATCATTGATGTATTATAGAAAAGTGATTTATCTTTTTATAAGCTCCAAGGTGCCTCGTGCCTGGGGCCCCCAGAGTGTCTTGAAACAGCCCTGGCTATGTCCATTATTTTATACAGCCTGTAAGTCAACATGATATCTGATTCTCTCCATATTGCCCTGCATTTATTAACACTGATTAATCTATAGTGTTATACATGTCTGGTGGTAGACAAACTAAAGCTAAACTCTAACAACTTATAAGTGTGGAAAACCTAACAGGCAAATCACTGGCCACGCCTCCGTGCCAATGTTGAGAAATGGGTGCCTGAATAAAGAACAGTATTACAAATATGTACTGTTGAGCAGAATCACATTTACCAAAAAGGCCTGCAATTGCAAATTCTTTTTTCTGTGGTGACAAATAGTTTGATACAATAAACTGTAAAGCACACATGCAAACAGGCAAACAGGCAGAGGCTGCCTATGACTCACAAGGTGAAATGACAGGCCTCTGGTCACACACAGGTTATTTTCACTGTAACAGTCATGCTCCGACACTTAAAGCCCAAGCCTCCAACATACAGTACGTGATTACAAGCACAAAATGATCAGCTAAAATCAAGCAAGGCTTCATTACAACACTGCGCACTTAAACCAATTTGAGAAGAGAATAGCTGCTGGTTGCAGGGTAATTTTGCATGTGCAGGTGCCTTGTTATTTGTGGGTAAATTCCACCCATCCCTGCTTATTTTGGTGGTGAAGAAATTTAATTTGAGTTATCACAGCGAAGTCATTTTACAGTGCCTATTTAGACAGGCTGGGGAATGGCTTGGGAAATCTCACCCGTGTATCTCTCACTTTGTGTGGTAGCCTCATCTCCTCAATACCTTCATTAATATTTTGTGGAACAGCCAACCACAGCCAACCACAGCCAACTGGTGCTAGAACAGACTAGACGCTGCCCAGTCCATAACAATCTATAGTATAGGAACTAAGTCTTTTTTTAAGACAACACTTCAGTATTAGACTTAATGACTGTATATTAAAATGGACAATGTGTTACCACTTTTTCCAACTGTAGAAAAATGAAGGCAAAATATCCTGCAAACAGCCGCTGCCAAAGTCTGCGCTAAGCAGCAACCTCCAGCGCTAAAAAAAATGAAGCCAACACAGAAGTGCCAAAAACTGCAGTTCTCTGAATGTCCACATGAGGCTGGCTCCAGAAGCAAGTCAATCCCCATAGACACCCATGTTAAAATGTCCAACTTTACACCAGAAACACACACGTTTATATTCTTGGTACAAAAACGGCTTTGGTCACTACAGTTAATATCCCCGATCATGACAACTGTACAGGGGGTGAATTTTTATATAACTCACCCGTTTACATTTTATTAAAGCTTAAAGTTATGTCTACTGATAATGTCCTTGGCTTCTTAGTCAGATCCACCCCTCACTCCTCCACTGCTCCAGCCTCTCACCCCAATATGGTCACCTCTGGCTCCATAAAAAAAAGATGGCAAAAGCCACAATGCTCAAAATGCAGAAGTCCACAAACTGATGGGTGAAATCACGGTAGCTACGTCCATTACTTTTACAGTCCATGGTGTACACAGTAGCGATTTCCGACGTATTGTGTTCCTGCCCATAAACATGTCTGACCAATTGTGAGCAGCGCCACTGATTGCGAGTACAATGATTGGCGCACACAGCTGTCAATCACGTCATCAAATGCCCCTTTTATGGCATCAAATAACTAATTAGAACCAAACTTATCAGAAAAATAAGCACTTAAAAATGCAGCAACTTGATATAACTTTCTAAAATGACAGAAATCATCTTTGGGAAAAATTTATTTGATGTGTATTTTTATCTTTTAGTTTGGCCCATGTACCATCCACTAACATGGAGGGGGCGGGGTTTATGACCTCTACTGCAGCCAGCCACCAGGGGGCGACCCAGACGTTTTGGCTTCATTTTTGAGGAGTTGTCATGTTGTCCATCTTTATATACAGTCTGTGGTTAGACTCCATGCTCTTAACACAGACTACTGCATTACTCCCCCTCTATATACACACACCTACATGAAAGCATGAACACATTCATAGAAATAACTGCTTACATTAGCCACAAGCAATAGTATGGTATACACACACTGCTATCTTTAGTTAGACATGAAGGCTCCATAGTTATTATTGATTGCCTCATTATGCCATATTATTCCCCAGTTGAAGTTCCAAGTCAAGTTCATTGCCATGCAAGTGACAGGACCCAAACTGAGACATCTTGCAACACATTTATCTCATCTGACCTAATCTGCCTATGAGTCACCATTAAACATAGCACACCAATAACAATGCAAGCACTCACACTCACATTGTAACTCCCACACACTGCTAAAAATGATTTCTTCTTTAAGTGTTATATATTTTTTTATTCAGTCCCCAAAGTTGTGTTATTTTTTTGTCTGTCTTACCTTTTCATTTTTGTCCTTTGTCACCAAAATTATATGTTTTTGTCCATGTGCATGTACAGTTTACACACACGCGCACGCGTAAACACACACACGACTGTGAGCAGCAAGTAGTCATACAGGATGCTGTATTTCAGTGGCATTTTGATGCTCTGAGGCCAATTATGGTATTTTTACCTTTTGAGGATTAAATAAAATAATTTTTGTGCAACATTATTTCATTATCTTGTTTAGCATAGAAAAGGTTTCAAGGGTATTTTTGTGTTCTCTGAAACTAATATAAGAAACCCCTTTAAAGATGGGACACTTTTCTTACAGGCCTAAAATAAGGTGTGCCTCTCACTCTACATGTACAGTACAATAATTGACCCAGATGGTAGCAGACCAAAACATAAGGTTATTGGCACTTGCATTAAACTGAGCCATATATATATAGCAATATACTTATATTAAGTATTAAAAAAATATTAAGACCATATATTAAGACCATAATTACACTGATTCAGCTGACAGACTAAAGTTTAAGAAAAGTTCAGCGAGGTCTGCAATGGTTTCCTATGTCTTCATGCCCAAAAATACATTTCACTCTGACATTAAAACACCAAAAGGACACAGGAAGACACACAGAAAAAGAGCAGCACTGCCCTCCTACATTGAGGAGATATGCCCACCCAGTGCTGTGCATTGCGGAAACAAGAAGGTCCGTTCTGTTGGACTACAGATATTTGTTTGTACTGTCAGAGAGCAAGGCTAGGCTGTGGCCTCTGAGCCCTGGGGGGCAGTGGCTCTCTGTGGCAGAGGGGGCCTGCTGTCTGTGTGTCTGTGCAGTACATGGAGAGACACAAAGGCAGAAGCTGTGACCCTAAGGGTGCTCACGGCTCTCTTCAATTAGTATCCAGCAGTGCCTCCCCAAACACACACTCCTCCTCATGCAATTAAAAACCGGGCAGTTTTTTAGACCCCAGAGTTTTTGTTTCCACCAGTATGACCCCCCGATTGTGCCGTCCTTTGACTCTCAAGTATTAAAAAGAAATCTATTTTGTATTTTGAGCAAATAGTTAAATACTGCTGGGTTGTTGATTGATCTGCAGAGGAGAGGAGGGCTGGTATATTAATACTGACTTCCTATTTCCTTCATCTGAGATATACAGTGAAGAAGAGAAAAAGACTAACTTAGACAGTAAAAATATATGTCAGTAAAATATATGATGTGATGAATAACAATCAAGCACTTGCATTTGTATTTTTATAAACATAGATGCAAACCTTAATCGGTTCATTCTAGCAGTTAATTTGGATAAACCAGACTATAATTATCCCAAGACAGATGGAGAAGCATACAACTACAATTCTTTTCACTCTGCAGTTTGCTTAGGGCTACACTCAAGATCTTTTGTAGTCCTGGACGAGCTGGGCTCTAAGCCCCAGGGCATCCTGAAAAGAGCTGAATCTGAATTCACCTCAATCCTACTGTGAGCCCAGAGGAAGCTCACTCTGGTTGGGTGTGCCAAATTATTCTATAATTTAGCCACAACATAGCAGAGTCACTACTTAAACACATGAGTGGTTGACAATCTCCTGTTAAGACCATGCTAAGAAAAAAAAACAATTATTTAGGTCTGGATATAATTGCTGTAATGGCTTTTTTTTCCTCTTAAAGGTTTTGCAGCAATAATATATAAAGTCTGTGTCTGTTTACCCTCTATAGTGGCACATTATTACAGATTTTTTACTGGTTTGAGGGTTTTCTATGGCCCTTGGTTCAAAATAATTATTGAAAATTAAATAAAATGACACATTGTCACAGAAAGAAAACACATTTACAACTTTGTATTCCATGTAAAAAATGCAGTATATATTCTGTGAGACAGAGCTGCATTTAAAACCTTGTTCATCACAATTTGCTATGTAAACAAAGGCCCCAAACAACTATGAATATCTGCAAGATGTAATTATAAAAGTCCAAACAAATAGGTTTCATATTCCATGAAATAGTAGACTCTCAATATGATTTAGTAGCATATTCTGTATTTCTAGGAATATGCTGAAATAGCTCTCCGAGCCCTGGCGAAAATGCATTTAAAGATTTCTAGGAATCTCTTGTTAAAAGTGTGGTGGATTACTTGTTTTAGCTGGTTTCCAAAATTGTGCCACAAGACTCCCAACGGCAAGTGGACAATAACAGAGCAGACATACAGTACATGCCGACTATTCATAGCTGCCTTACAATGAACTACTTGACTGCAATGGGGGCTTCGCCACCTCTGTTATACAGCCAGCACAGTCACCATCACAACCTATTCTGACACCAAATGTAAAGTCCAACTGCCCTCCAAATCCCTCCCAATTATAAAAGGTCCTTGAGTTGCTGTTTTGCCCCCTCTCCAGCTCCTGTCTGATTACTGAGTGTGGGGCGAGCTGCGCAGGCAATCAGCCGCAAAGCGCAGAGGACCAAGAGGACTGGGGGAAAAAAATCAAATCCAAAACACTGCAAAAAATAAACTTAAGGGGGACTTCTGGACCGCAATTACAGGCCATCCAGCCAGGCCTCTGCTCCAGCAGTCAAGAGCTGCCGTGATTTCCGACAGAAAAGGTTATTAGTTTTTATTGGAGGAAATAGATGCTGGGTGGCTTTAAATGGCACAGTAATGCGGGGGGGCTGGAGGGAGGCCTCCTGACCCAGGTCTCCCAAGGGTCCCATTGCGCTGCCGGAGGGACACACAGAAGCCATCACACACCCTCTCCCCTTCCCCCAGCCCTCGTGCCCTACAGCTCCTGCTTGAACTCCAAGGCAGTGCCCTGGTCTTTGGCCTTGAACTCAACCCGGACACCCTCTTCTTTCTTTTTTCTGACATCCCTCTAAACATTAGCGTCATTGCTGATGAGGTTTCTAGAGCCTCACCTTGTTTCTCTGCCCTCACTTTACAGGTGAAAAACACTGTCATCCTCTCAGTTTTAATATTTTATCATACTTAGGTTTGTGGCTATTTTAAGACATTTTCTTTGAAGGCTGTGATGCAATCATCTGCAGTTTTAAAATATTCAGTGATTTGTACAAAACCAAAATTAAATTGACAAAAAGTGTTTCTCACTAAACTGAATTGAGTTAAAAAAACAAAACAAAAAAAAACAACAATGTTGACACGGCTTTATTTTAAACATTCCCTTTACATTGATTGTCTGCCACATAAATTTTATCACTACATTTTCAAGCTGTGTTTGTGTATCTGTACACACACACACGCGTGTGCCCATGCCTCCAACATAGCAGCGGCACATGTGAAAACATTATCAGTGAGCACGGCGGCTGCGTGTTTGCTTGGCTCGGTGTAATGACTGCCTGCAGATTTCCTGTCACGAGCACGTGAGTCTGCGGCTCCAGAAGGAGAAGAGAAGTATGCAACCATATTTGCCTTTGTGCTGGGCTGCCAGTGTGTGTACTCTGCTGTGTGTGACGTTATTTCAGAATGTGTAAGCTATGATCTGCCTGCGCCAGATGAAGTGCTCTCCACAGGCGTTGGTGTGTCAGTGTCCAGTGATAGGCAGTAATCAGACATGTATGCTTTTATCAGCCGGAGGAAATATACAGAAAGGTTTTTAATGATTGGAATATTATTCCGTGCATGTGATGCAACATCTCACTCTTTTAGGTGTGTAAAATGCAATTACTTTGATTATGAGTGTGTGTCAAAATATGTCACTGTATGTCAAAGTAGATAATATGTTAATGCTACCTTTTGTGACTGTGTGCACGCATGTGTGCTTGTCTTCATTGTGCTTGCTGCCCATACTCTCCTCTCCTAATCTGTATTCAGGGCAGGTAGGCTCCAGCACGGACCCACAGCTCAGTAACTAATGGAGGGGCTGATGGGAGCCTGATGACGACCACAGGGCCATTTGTACACACACACACACACACACACACACACACACACACACACGCTCTTAAGCACACACACACATGCACATAAAAACACAAACACTATGGTCATTTCCAGCCACATCTGCACCCTGCATCATGCAGCTGGTAGCCAGGTAAGTTAATTACATTGACCATTTAATATTGGTGATTTTTTTTTTCCTTCCCTCATTGTACAAGTGATGCAACATGATAAATTTTATCATCTTTCTAAGTAAGCGAGTAACAATTAGAGCACGAGGCATCATCCTCCTCTGCCTGCGTTGATTTCGCCGCTGCTGTTGTTGCTGCTGCTGCTCAGATTTCTGCCTTTAATTGCCTCCGCTGCAAACTTTTCCAGCGAACCACTGCCCCTCTAAGTTGATTGCCAGGAAGTGCAGGGAATTAGAAAATTAATGTCACACCAGGGTCAGTGCATTGGAGTGGCACACACACCAACTAGCACAGCGTGATCGCTCTGTTACCTGCAACTAGGTGTTTACACATAAATAACATTTTGTTTTGCAGATTTTTTGGAGCTAATTCACAGCATAATAGTCCAGCTGCCTAACACAGATGGTTAAATGTAGTCACATCTGTTTTTACACAAATAACACAAACAGAAACCAAAAGCTTTCCCTCAAACAAGAGAAAAAGAGTCAAGTGTAAGGTCATTCGAGTCAAACGTGTACCTAAAGACTACCCTCTGAAACTTCACAGCTCTCTTTCATGTACCAGCAAGCCTGTTTCCATCCACTTTTCTCCTGTCCTCTCATGTTCTGTCTTGACATCTTCTCTCATGCACTATTTGGATCTCCTCTGGTCAACTTTCCCTTCCTATCTTTTCCTTTCCTTTCATATCTTTTCCTTTCCTTTCCCTTTTCCTCCTCCTCTTCCTCTGCTGAGCTCGGGCCAAAGAGCTGACAGCCAGTGACCTAGGGGCCTCCGAGGCTCCCAGGGAGAAAGGTAATGGGCCCAACCCCGGAACGCACTCTCACTCTCGGCACACATGGGGCTGCCGGCAGCTTTGATCCAGTAGCCCCTGCTTGGGTCTCCTGACGCCTGGTGAGGAAATTCATAGGAACAACTGGAAGAGGCCTGTGTTTATTCAGCTCCTTTAATGAGTAGGGAGACGGATTATCGGGGGCCTAGATCTCCCCAAAAAAACACAAGGAAAGAAAACTGCTGCTCCTTCCAGATGTTGCTCTATCACCGGTCACTCCGAAAGAATCCGAGAGAGAGGGAGAGAGAGAGAAAGGGAAGGCTTATGTATGCAAGAGGGAGAACTAGTGGTCGGCAGGAGAATTTCCTAGTGTTTTCTCTGTTCTTCTGTCTGGCCAGATGTGGGAGCTGGCCAGCCCTCTCTGGGTGAGCCCAGAGGAGAGCAGCCGCCCAGGCGCAGTGGGGAAAGCTGGGGGCTCAGAGAGGGAGCTTGCAGACATGTGTTATTTTTTGGTGTTGGTGTTGGAAGGGGGGGGTTAGATGGTGTAGGTTACCAAAGCTTTCAGGCATAAGCTTTACTTTAAGCAATTTGTGCTGTCTTAAAGAGAAAAAGAAGCTATTTCCTGAGCCTGTCATACAACCTCTAATGTGTTATTTTTTCTTTTTTTTTTTTTTTTACACATAGCCTCATTGTAATCCTCATTAACGTAGCGAAGCAAGTGACGTGGGAGCAGACGTACGAAGCCGGTCTGTCCCGGGAATTGAAACAGAAGCCTAATTCACACATAGTCTAGCATGTGACTACAGGTGGTGGACAGACAAACGGAGCCCCAGTAATGGTAACGCCACTTTACCTGCAGACACAGGGCAGACTCGGACTGTGTGTCAGGCCCTTGACCCCTTCGCCAGAAGAGTGACCAGATCAATACGTCTCTCTATTGTCAAACCATTTAGGAGAGGATTACGGGTCAGTCGCTGGTCACAGATCCTCACACACAGAGGGCAAAGGTCAGTCTGCGGTGCACATTTACATGTGATTTCCACACATCAGATCTTGTTAAGGGTATCACCTGTGGTAAAAACTGCTTTGTAATGTATTCTTGTCTGGGCCGAGCTCATTCAAACCCTTGCGTGCTCTCTTTAAGTACCATTCGAAAATCAGCCACTGCTGTAATCTACAGAACCAGACTGTCCTCACCTTTGACCTCTGAACTGCTAACCCCATAGGTTCAAGGTCAGGGCAGTGACAAGTTGAAGAAGAGGTGTTCACTGTGTGTATCTGTGTATGTGTGTGAGAAAGCTAATGATAGGTCAAGTTCACTTGCAGTACAGTGTGCAAACATGAGGATGCTGACAGCTAAATGACTCTGCAATGGTTATCCAGATCCATGTGTATGTACATATCCATAAAGAACCACTGTGCCCGCGTGCAATCAAACAAATGATCATGTACATGCAATAAGTGTTCTTCACAGCTATAAAACTACACTTGAGTGGTTTATTGAATTAAACAAAATAAAACACCATCAGTGGTGTTGATTAGTACATCTGCTCAGCACGAACAGCTAATTAGAAAGGATTGCTCGAATTGTCAGTTATATTAAACCATCATAAAATTATCGCACAAGAACGACTCGTATTTATATAATTATCAGCATGCCTTAAATCCAGTCCGGCTCTGACATAAGAAACTTAAAATGCCGAATGTGTATCTAAGATGTCAATAAACAAGTCTTCAGCGAGATATAACAATTTAATCAACCATCACTGCACATGAGATAGCCTGTGAGGGCAAGCTGCTGGCTTAATTTGATTTCTTATTTTCTTAAGATTTAGATCATTGCACACTTCACTGATAATACATCCTCCTCTGATGTTTAATTCCTGATAAATTCCTCTTTATTTATTTAATTACTCCTATTCCTCAAGTGACTGTGAGATGTGAATACTGCTTGTGGAAATATAGCGTTAAAAATATAACAAATGCTGTAAAAAGCAGCACAGATTTTCATATTAGTATTAAGTAAACAGAAGAAAAAGTTATTTAGCATTAATTACATCTCGCTTCTACTGACTTATTTTATGTTTTTTTATACGCCAAGGTCCTATCATGTTTCTAAAAAGACAACGAGAAAGATTAATATATTAATTTATACCATGATTAGGTCAAGAACTAAATGAAGACTTTCTGATTATATGTTTACTCAAGCTACCTTGAGACAAATTATATAAATATCTATTAATTTGTTCTTCAGAATAATTCTCATTAATGGATTGTAAAATACTGGCAGTTTGAAAAAACAATGTAATTAAGAGGAGAAAATGAATCACACCTCGGTTTACTTTTAATCATCATCAAATTTACCTGTTCTACCCAAAAATGATTCCAAAAATATTACCTAAAAGAACTGTCTTTTTTTATTTTTTACAATAATAGGGTATGGTTTAAAATTGATGGTATATGTGCATGTAATGGATGTTTCAGTAAAGACTTAACACAGTCGCTCATAATTTAAACGTTTAAGTTCTCAAGGCTTTGTTTAAAGATTAAATCTATAACATACAAACTTTCCTCAAAGACAGTCTTTCCCCTAAAGTCTCATACATGTGGTGAAACAACAATGAGAGGGAAAAAAAAAGTTTCAAGGAAACACTTACCAACTGTGAAGCAGAGGAAAAGCTTCCCTCACAGTCCTGCAAAACATAAGAGAGATGCATCATTGTCCACGGGCTTCAATCATCCTGTATATCCTTCAAACAATTGTCTCGACGAAAACAAAAGTAAAACACAGGTCTCGCGGTTCGTGTTGCTTTATTACAATTACAATTCATAACCTTTTGCCAACATCCATCTTATTGACCAATAATACCTGCCCCGAGGCTGTACTAAGCTTGCAACAAGATCTTCTGTATGAATGGATAAAACCTGAATAATCTGGCAAATCACAGACAGCCATTATCATCATATTGTTATTTTGTACTCATTTCTGTCCGCAGGCTCTGTGCTGTTTGTTATGAAGTTATATTACAACCTGAGGATAAGAAAAGGACACTGCAGACCTATTATGCATAAAATACATAAAAGCATTGCATTTATATATGTAAATCAAAAACTACTCCCCTTTTATACATCTACTGCATTCTAATGTCATTCAACACACTTTCGTTTAGCAGCTCAGACACACACACACACAAAAACACAAACAGACTCTAGCTCATTGTTCCTCAGTTATCCAAAATGTTAGGCCTCCTAAAGTCACTGCACCTCAAGCAATGACTGACTCTTGTCACCATGCTTATATAGTGAATGCTGCCCACTGTAAAACACTGCAAAACTCTGCCCACTCAAATACAAAATGTTTCAAAAACAGCCTTTTCTCCTCTGCTACAATGGACATTGCATTTGTAATATATGTCAATACGCTTTCTTATTCTGTTTATCTTACGAAGTGTAAAAGTGTGAGAGCGATGCATGACCCATTGTCATAAACACATAACACATACAATACCAAGTAAATCAACATACTGTACCAAGAGCAGAAGGCTAGCTGTGGCCGTGTGGTTGGAAAATTCAAACTTAAAGTTGAAAAAAGACAATTTTCGTGAGGCAAAATCTCAACCTTGAAATCACAACCTTGAGAATAATTTCTTTTCTCCTTTCATTTCTTATGAAATGATTTTTGACAACACTGCAGATTCCTCAGTGAATAACAGACCATAGTTTAATTTTGGTGAATAAGCCACAGCTTAGCATAATTGCTAGCTTGGCACTGGCAGAAGTTCTGCCTCAAGATGCTATGAATAAAAGACAAACATACAAATTAATTCATTAATAAATAGAGTGTAAAAAAAATTAAACACAAAACATAGTGGGTTTACTATGACAGGAGGGGAAATTAATCTACAGTATTCCCTGCAGTGCTGACATTCCGACTTCATTTTGAATTATTAGTGTTATTAATGCCGAGCTAAAACCAACACTTCCCTGTTTCTCTGTACAGTACGGTGTGATGATGCTATAGCCTCAATCAGCCTTTAACCCCTGCCCTTAGACAAGGTAAAGGCATCCATTCCCCTGACTCCAGGTCAGTAAGTAAGCTTGTATTTTTGGATGGCTGCTGCCGATTGTGTATGCACTTTAATAAGCGAGCTGCAGGTCAGGCAGATTTATAGGCCCATGGTGGGGTGGAGGGACCGGACTCCCTTGGCCTCCAGCTTCCCTCTGCGCCATTACGCCAGAGTGAGATATAGTGGGATATTGATCCCAATGCCACTTCATTTCGCAATAACTATTACACGATATTCTCCCGGGCTGCGCGTGGCTGCTGATTTATGCTGCCTTGCTATTTACATTAGCAGTAAGTGTTTTTCTATACCAACTGAGGAGGGTCTTACAGCCACACAAACGGACATGTGAACATTCACATGCCATACCATACCTGTCTTTTTGCTGCCTTTGATGCCTTTTCACACTAGCATGGGTGCTTAACACACCGCTGCCTGCTAGGTGAGTAATGGAAGATACAGACATAAACATATTGAAGAATACATCCCAGCCTTCATTACAGTTGCGCAATTGACCTTGAGGCAATGTTATTCTCCTGTGTTATATCTTATTTAAAATACCTGCTTGATCACATCCACTCTTTAGAACGCTATTATATTCAGGGAGATGTTTTTGAATTATTTTATTCCCACTTGCTGGTTGGAGTGGTGTACAGTCGGCGTAATGAAAGCAATCACAAAAGAGATGACTGCAGCATGTGTGTGGAGAAACAAAATCATAATTTGTGCTAAATAGTGAATTGTATTTGCATTTTGATATTACATTTATCTAACACATCAAATGGCTTTACAGCACATCCACCCTCATACTGTGTAGAGCAAGTACAACTAAAGTGAGAGCTAAAACGCAGAAGGAATCTTTGCTGCTGTTCGCACTCTGCTGCTGTGTGAAAATATGTCTTCGCCAGAAACAAATTTAATTGAACGCTGCCAATTTGCAAATTATATCACATGAACGAAACTACTGCCATGATCAGGACAATTAGGATAAGCAGCCTGTGCCTCCTGAGCCCGCACCGTCACCAGCTGCATACTCCAGAGCTGGGTCTTTGCCAAAGTGGCTTCCCTTGCAGTGCCAGGCTGGTGCTGAGTGTTTGTTTACACACAGAGGAAAGCGGTGTCAATGGCAGAGTAGGAGACATGAATGGGGAGGAAGGGTGGGAGAGAGACCCTGTTAGTGCTGACATTCCCACAGGCAGCCCCCACGGGGGGCACTGCGCCTCAGATGCCGCCACTGCTACATTGTGCCACAACAGAAAACAAAAGGACTAATGACCCTTAATTGCTCTGGAGCCGTTTAAAATCAGATGAGTGTTGCCTAAACTGCAGTATGTAAATCAAATCCCCCTCCTCGCCCCTCTTCCCGATCTACCCCCTAAGCTCTCTCCCCTGGCACAATCAAGTCTTTTTCTCATAAGGGGGCGGGCAGCTTAGCAGGCTCGCTGCCAAGTGAGGGGAGCTGGCAAGCGTGGTAATGTGCAGACACTTGTTGCTACAATGCCTGCCTGTTACGCCAGCACATGGTAGAAATGGGGCGACGGAGGGGTGTGTGTGGGGAGCAGATGGGCATACTATAGCCTCCACGTGCTTCCAAATTAAACATGGTAATAGAAAAGAAGTGTGCTCTGCTCTCGGCTTTCAAAGCTGACAGACACTGCGTGCATGTCCCATTCATTAATAGGTCCATTCATATGCAACACGAAGTTTGATTGTACACAAATGTCCCATTAGGGAGGAAGGGCTTGGTTAGTGAATGCAAGGCAGGGTGTGTGCGTGTGTTTCTGCAAATGCAGTTGCTTCTGCTTGTTTGCATGCATGTTTGCATATCTCTGAAAGTGACAGAGTTCGCTTTGTGTATGCTTAAAGGGATTGAGTTGAGTTTGGTCTAGAGGTTATACTAAAGATAAAATGGATGAGGATATATTAATAAAAAAAATTATAATTACTGCTCAACTGTTGGTTAAAGTATTTACAATTATAATGATAAAAATGAAAATAAAAAAGAAATAAAAAAGGATAATCTTTTAAGACGAGATGTAAGCATTGACGATATTTAATCATTATATATTATGTACCAATAAGAAGACAACAGAAACAAATAAATCTCATGAAAAATTGTTGAATAATACATTTCTAAATTCAGAGAAGAAAACACATTTGGGCTGTGAGTCTTAATCAGAACAGACTGTAAGTAAGCAAATAACATCAACAGCTGAGTTCAACTATCAATGTTGTCTCTGGGACTGAGCCTCAGACCAGGAAGGTGCCTTTAAGCCAGTGACCCAGTGAGAGATAAGCGATGTCCTCCTGCACCCCTGGGTGTCCCACTGCTCCCACCACTCCCATTAACACCAATCCTTAATGCATTTCCCATATCTGCATGCTTTTCTGCTGTATGGAGTCTCCGGTGATTTAAACACAGCAACAAACCTGTCCCATTTTCAGAGTGACATTATTGATAGACTGTCACTTCAGATTGTAGGTAACTGCTAATGGTTATTTTATGGTGCATATGTCAAATCTGATGTGCAGTTTTTTATCATCTCGTCTCTTACCCTGCCTTCCTGTTTGATTTGATTGTAATGATTGCTTCAGGATCATTGTCAAACTTTTAATAAAAACAAACAGAAATCCCTTACTATGTAATGACATTAACAAAATTGACCTCATAGGAAAAGGACCTGTCAAGTACCACAGCAAAAATAAGCTTTTTTTTTCTTTCTTTGAATGTGTTATTGATTGTAACACTTTATCTTATTATGACTTGTTTGTATTGTTCAACTTAATCGTGGCATAATATTCAGCATTCTGCTGTGAAGAATAGAAAAGACTGATTACTCTTCCTCTTGTAAACAAATAAATACAAATCTGAAAATTTATCGCAGCTGAATCTGAGCAATCAAACATTGAGAGAATGTCTTTTGTTTCTATGTCCAACATGCTGTTTTTTAAAAAAAACAGCTCCCCAAACAGACCACCACCTCTTCTTCACCCCTCCACTCTTTATCCACTCCAGTGTTTTCTCCCTGTGAACCTGTATCCCCTTTTGTCGTGGATTAGCCTCCATACTTGCGTGAACAAAGACTCAGTCAGCATGTGTTTATGTGTTGGTCCATGTGTCGAGTGAAGAGGGGACGTGTCTCCCACTTATGTCCGGATCTTAGAGGACCCCAATTTGTTAGGCATTAATCAGAACACCTGCTCAGAGAGCACCCTGTGTCAGTGGCTCACTTTGTGTGCCAATGGTTTCCTGGCTGCGTCGCTTTTTGTTTCACCACTTGAGTCATCAGTGTTGTTTGAAATCAGTTTAACGATTGTGCCTGAGACTGATTTGAGTATGCAAATGCCACATGGGGAGAAAAGTAGTAAGCAACATAAAGAGAAAGAAGACAGGAGAGGGGCAAAAAAGGGCCAAGGAAATAGGAGCTGGGTACTGAGCATTCCTCTGACATTTAAGAGCAATAAGTCATCAAGTGTGGTTCCAGCAGATGGCTGTAAACAAAAAAAAAAAAAAAAAAAATGAATTTGGCTCAACACCATAACAATGACACCATCCTGCTCCTTGCTGAAGGACAAGGCATGCAAGAGAACAATGTTTGAAGGAAGAAAAAAAAAGAGTAAAGCGCTATAACAGGACAAGGAAGACTAGGTCAGAGAGCAGGCAGGAAAGAAAGGGAGTACAAGAAAGAGGTAGCAGAGGAAACAAATGAATAAATTCATGGGGCACAAAATGAAAAGAAAGATGGAGGGGAGTGGAGTAAAGGAAGGGGGTTGGAGTCATCAGCGGAAGATTTTTATTGTCCGGACACAGGAGATGCACACAAAAGCACTGGGAAGATTCAATTAAGTATCATATGCAGTGACCTTATTGCCATGGTTACGGAACAGTGGAAAATATTAATCAAGCCTGCACTTGCAACATGAAGAAAGATGGTGGAAGGAGAGATGGAAGGAAGACAAAGATGGAAGGCAACGAGAGAGACAGAAGGTGTTAGGAGAGGGAAAGAGGATGATGTTACCATGTCTATATGTGTTAAAGCGTATTTGATCTTATGTTTAAGTGAATACAATTCCAAATGTCCACGACTGTCCACTCCCAGCTTTGGACATCTGCATGCTGACATCGAACATGGCATTTTTGACAGTGGATTTTCGATTCCTTTGTCGAAAACATATTTTTAAATGGAAAAAAAAAATGCTACCATCAAAACTCGTCTGGCTCACATTTGCACAAAGAGGAGTCACAAATGTGGAATGAGCTCAATTCAGAACTCATTTCATACAGGGGTGAACTCACTTTTCAGATCAAAAAGATTTGTTTTAGCTCCCTCTCTGTATTTCAGGTTGAATTTCATGTGCCCAAATGTCTGTTGATGCTTTCTTAGGGAGGGGAAAAAAAATCTAGAATCCATCACACAAGAGTGAATTCATTAATAACAAAACTCGCAAATGTTTGCCACATGAAAATGAAATGTTTTCATCCATCAATGTGCTTTTTTTCTGTGTAATGGTACACTTGCACATGGTTCTAAATAAATCCTCTAAAAACCAGTGCTTGCATATTGTTACAGACTGAAAAATTATGACGATCGTTTTCAATCATATTCCATTATGATGTTCTTCTCAGTCACATTTCCCTGCACACTGCGGAAGGGGAAAGTTGAAGATTGTTCTGTTTGATGAAGCTGTAGAGTGTTTGCTCGCTGTCTGCAGGGACTGTCTTGAAAACAATCTATCTGAAACTCCCCTGCTGAGCAAAATGTTAAATAAACAAAGGCGGGGATAAACAAAATCCCTCCATTTCAATGTCACTGAGAAGAAAGCTAACATTTTAATGCTGCGATTGTGAAAAGGAGGTGGCAGCCATAACGGGATCATCGTTTAAACTTTGGACACAGTGAAATATTTTTTCTCAAAATAGTTAATTATATACATGGTGGCTACAAAAATATAATTGTTGTACTTGCTTCATTCATGAAGCAGTAAAATAATCTCTCGTCCCCACTGGTTTTCCAATTTGCTTTTCCTTCAGGTGGAACAACTTTAGACTTCTCCTGATATGATAATAACATTTTTTTCTTAAATTTCATCCTATTTTGTAGTTCAGTTTTTGAAATTTACAAGGAAAATAAAATCAAACTTATTAGGCTTGATACTAACATACTTTTTGAAAACATATATAGTAATTTACCGTGTAAATTCGTTTTGGTCACGTAGAAATACTTATGTATAGTAAAACAGCATGACAGTGTAAATTACAACTCAGCGTAAAACTACAGTGTAAAAAAATTAAGATGGTATTTTTGTTTACTATTCTCTTTAACCATTGTTTAAGTTGTACTAAGTCTCCTTGAGTACTGTGGAGTACCCCTTGGTACTGTCTTTAGCCCACTGATTTTTCCCATTTAATGTTTCCAGTGGGATATATTGTCCACTGAAACAACATCAGTATTCATTGCTATGCTGAAGACACTCAGTTGTATATCTCTATCAACCCTAACAACATTATGCAATTAGACAGTCACTATTAATGCTTCATTAAATCTGGATGACACAAAATGTCTCATAATTAACCTAAGATAAATCAGAGTTTCCATGATAATTCTGTATGTCTCGAATGCAGTGAATAAAGTGTCATCTTTGATAACAAACCATAAGTGGATACATGTAAAAACAAATGAATACTATGGTTTCTTGCTGTGGCACATGGTTTAAAATATTAACCTGAACCAGGACACTTCATTAATGCTTTTATTACATGGTGGCTTGATTGCTTTCACGCTTGCATTTTTTTCTTCACTCAAACAGTGATTTACACTGAAATTAACCCAGAAAAGTGCAACCAGAATCACAAAGCAAGGAAGATATTACTCCTGTCTTGGTGGCTCCAATATCCACATGCCAAGGACGACTGCACTTCCTTCATAATGGCTCCTTTCCTGTCTGAGGAAATTAAGCAGGTCACTTGACTGGCATCTTTCAAACTCAATTAAAACGTGTCAGCTTTGCTTTTACTTGAACTGCATCAGTGTTTCTGTGAGTGCCTATGTTTCAGAATGGTTTTAAATACTTCACCCACCTATTCATGTTCATCTCACAGTTTTCTTTGCTCAATTAATGACTTAAATGTGTAATCAATTATCAAAGTTGTTGTGAATTAATTTTGTGTCAGTCCACTTACCAATTAATTGAATAATCATAATTTCAAGACATGTAGGCATGTCATTAAAGCATTAGAAAAAGTTTTAAATTTTACTTTACAGTTAGTAAACTCCAGTGAAAAACTTAATATTAAGCTGCAACACAGAACTTGGACGAGAGAAGTTTTTAAACAAGTTGGCGCAAGTTGGTTCTTTTACAAGTGATTTGAAGAGTGACAGGCAGTGGTCATGCAGGAAATCAGCCAATAAAGTCATAACTGAGTGATTTGAGTTCAACATTGGTTCCATCCCCTGCCTACTCTAATCCTGAGCCCTAGTGTCTGAATTTTCCCCAGCCCATCCCTGTGGCAGTGCCTGCAAGGACCTATGGGTGAGACACAGACTGAGGTGTAACAGCAAAGGGCCTGAGCAGAGTGGCTGTTAAAGTGCCTGATGTGACCATGACCACTTCCAGAAACAATTTAATTCCACAGCTTCAGCCATCTCCAGCTGATCTACTCCTCCAAGGTCATTAACTGTGCCACAGAAGGTCACATGATTAATGAGTGACAGACCCTCTGGTGCAATAACGTGTATGAACGTGGCCCATTAATTAGACAGGGGGGCCAGAGAGAATGAATGGCCAGGGACAGCTTGGCCCCCTCACAACCCTGTCCTTCCCAGACCCCATTTTTCATTTTCATCTGCACATACAGACACATATAACCACTCATAATATTCCCCAAATACCAGGTATTCTCTTAAAAAACACATCAACTTAAAAACTTTACCAATATTTTTAACAGGACTAACATCTCAATAGTGACATTTCATGATAACACATAAACCAAACACACAAGAAAAAAAAAAACAAGAGGTTCTCTGAGTCTAAATGGCCGTGGTTCAGTGCAACTACATAGGTCCAACTGCTGCTTAGAAGTGCTATGAGCATTGGCCTCAGGTTGATCTGGGTATCAAGCATCAGAACGTTGTGTTGTTGCAGTCCTTTTCCAGGACTATGATAAGCACTCTGCATTACTGAGGGCAATCTCCAAGAGGAAATGAAACATTCTGCTGCCACAGACTGGCTTTATTAGAAGACAACAAGTCCGGCCTCTCAGGATATACAGATCAGGAGATTTAATTGATGCTGACTGACTGTCAATGCACTCCTATAGCTGGGAGAAACAAGAGTGTTTAACACTGCTCCATTGTAAATAGTATTCATTTCTCAGTCTAATCAACTTAATGCAATTCCAATAAGTCCATTTCTTAGAGTGGCCGTGTTGATTTGAAACCTCATAGCCCTGTTTTATTTTCACCAGTGCCAACAAATGTAATGGCTGCTAAGTATATTGGGCAATAATATAAGAATGCTCTACATCCAGTGCATGCATTTCAATTTTACCTTGAGGTCATAGCATTATGGATATACCCCAGTGGGGTCATTAATCATAAATATGTACACTGTATGTAATAACAACCGGTAGGGAGAAATAGACTTCAGGGAAGGTTTCAGATGAGGACTTGTGTAAGACCAGGGGACACAATGGCTATCTGTGTAAACAAATCTCATCAGTTCACCCACTGCACCTGGGTCAGTGTTTTCCCAAAGCTAGCACACAATCAGGCGGTTCGTGAATGTATACAGAGGTACATATTTCCAATTGTCATTGCCCCAGAAACATAATAAGCAGTGACAGGGTGAGCCAAATTCACTCAGTGCACAACCAGGAAAACAACATCTCTTGGAAACAGGAAAAATACGAAAGACGTCGAGATATGTGTGGTTGTGTAATGATGTTTTATCCTTAGATGAATTCTAGGTCATAGGATACTTATCTGTAGTTATGAATATGGAGGAATAATAATTTATGAGGCATGCTGATAATAAACATAATTTTGAAAGGTACTGCTGACATTTTTACACTACTTTTTATAAATGAACAACAAAAATAAAATAAAAAAATATTCTTGCATCTTATCAAACATTCAGAGAACCCCTTGACCCTTCTGAATAAAGCATCTCTCTGGAGATTTGACACACATCTCTCAGCACAGATCTGAAGACAGTCATGAATGTTGTTTGCCCTCTGATATATTTTTAATATTCAGATCATATCAAATATGTCCTCTTTCAATAATTGATCTATCTATCTACTAGCAACATAACACATGCTGAGCTTTGGCATGTGATTTCTATGCCCCAGTCAGTATATCTTCTTCCCTCTATTCAGTATGATAGGGAGAGCTCCGGCTGCTCCCTAGATGTGATGCACTTGGCCAAGGGAGCTACCCCGGGCATGCTCCGACGAACCCTGCGACCACAAACTAGCGCTCGGTCCGTAACACTGTAAAGCTGCATTTGTTGTGTTCAGGCTCAAAATCAGAGATGAAGACGCACCAGTGGCGCAGCTTGTAAGAAAATTACTATGATTAAATATTTTTGTCCTTGTGTTAATTGTTATTAAATATTCTCTGTGTCTCTGAATCAAATCACACAAGCAATTTAGCAGCTGTAGCAAATAACTGAGGAACATAGCTTGTATTTACAGTACACTGCACTCCATGTTAGCATCCTGCCTGACTAAAACAGGTTCATTTGTTTAGGTCATACATGCACTTACGCATTTTAAAATGACAGACACTGTAAAAGCAAATATCCATTGTGTAAGATATGTACTAAAACATTTTTTTCTAAAGGAACACAGTGCAACACAAACATATCAGAGTCTAATGGAGTGAGTGTTTTTCATTCTGTCTTTTGACCAACAGCATCTCCTGTGGTGGCTCATTTCCTTAGTGCAAGAGGTTCCCACCCTCCATCGCAGCCAGGCTTCGGGGGGCATGGTGGAGAGAATGTGAGATGGAGGGAAGGAGCAAAGTAGAAGAGGGAAACCATGCTGGGAGAAAGGAAATCTTCCATGTGCAGAAGCAGAGTGGCTAGAGGACATTTCACGCTAATGGCGGCCGGGCCAATTGAAATGACTGCAGCGCTGCATGATTTGAAGGTCAGGAGACAGCGGATTATATTCCAGCGGTGGCGAAGGGGGATTGGAGGAGTAAAATGGTGCCTCCCCACCACCCCGCCCCTCCTCCTCTCCTGAATTATTGCAGAAAACCAAGATGGAATCAACATAGCACCAAAGCCCACCATCATTACTCTTGCACACAGCGCACCACGAAACACATAGCATTACCCCGGTCTTTTCTGCGCCCGTACATCACAATGAGAAATTCTGCTGTGGAAAATTCAGAAGATCAGTTTGTGAAACTGTGAATCTGTGCACCAGTGAAACCACCCTACAGCATACTATGTTTAAACTGCTATTCAATATGCAACCAAATTATATTTATGATCTTCAATAGTACCATTAAAAAATTACAGTATGTGCAAGAGGTAAGATCACGGACAAATTCTGATTAAATACTGTACAAAAGATAACAGTTCTGCTTGTGAAGGCCAAAGCATGATTAGGCTTTTTCAGTTAACTGTCAATGCTCTTATTTTTGTCCTTGAGAAGTCATCATAACAAAACAAACAATTAGATTTCCTCCTGTAGACATGGGTGACACACTGGATAAAACAGCATGGCTGAAAAAGCACAGTCTATGGTTGGGCTTACAGATGAGGGTGCAAAAGTTACTCACACATGAGAAAAGCATAAAGTGATTATGCACATGACTGCAGTAATAAGCTGTAATAAGATGTGGAATGACCGTACGTATTTACTCCAGACATTGTGCAAGGGCAGGCCAACATGATTACATTTTATTTTTATCCAATGGATATGCGAGATTTAAGGCAAAAGAACCTCGAGCCTAACATGCAAACAAATATGGAAACAACAGCAAATGAGGCAACAAGGATGTCAAGCAGAATTGCAGAAATCAGGGACATTAATGTAATTAAACTAATCCCTTGGAGGCATCAGCTTCTCTATCTGCCTGATGTGGTTTCATAACTTCTGGAGGCTGTGCAATTTTTCACAATTCCCGTTAGACGTTGCACATGTCTCAGAAATCCTGACCATCGCCGTGTTAACATTTTCAATGTTGATCAGACTTATAGACGCACCTGTTTTGGTCAGACACACAAATTGTGTTCATAGTAGCAGTGTCAGGTATTTAGATGTGGCTCTTTCCAGTGTCAGTAAACACTCACGGGTAGCGTCCAATTGGCGCTGCTGTACAACACTGACAGCTCTGAGGTGGACATCTTATAGGAGGAAAGCGAATGCCACCCTGTGAATGGCCAATAGAGGAGTTTGTATCATTGAAGGCATAAAGCAGACACCTACTACCATGCCAGCATTCACATGCTAACAAGAGCCTCACATCCAAATCAGTGCATTTAAATAACTCATCTCAAATAATGTATCTTGCGCTATGGACTTAGCTTCACAGAGGAGAAAAGGGAAAAGAGTGGACACTTTCAATATTTTTTGAAAATTCAGAGAAACCTCAAAAAACAAATGTTCTCTGCGGCTGCTTGTATTCATATAATGTGCCTGTATACATAAGAAAATAATATAAAGAAAGAAGGATAGATTGCATATGTTGCATGCTTCTGCAAACCTATGTGTTACTGTATATGTAAGTAATGAAACAATAATCATACCATACTGAACCAACTATAGTAGTTTTTTAGATGACTTAAAGTTCTTATTATTTGACATATTTATAGCCATGAAATTAACTTATTTATGGTTGTCTTAAAAATCCTTAAGACATCAAAAATGAAACTGAAAACATGACTAATCAATTCAACTGTAAAAAGTTGGTGTAAAAATTTATTGTGGTTTTTCTTCCCCCTTGCAACTGACTCCATTGGCTTTAAATATTCATGGGCCTAAATGAAAATGAGATTAAATGAAAATGGAGAAAAAAAGACAAATATTTTTTTGTATTACATTAAATTATAGTGTAGATTATGTTAGATTAGAATTATAGGAAGAATCTAATTTCATTACAAACATTTTTAATGAGAACAAAAAGGATTTACAGGTCAATAATGCTACACAGTAAGCACAGGTTGTGTCCAGGTCAACAGTGTTTGATGGCCTGTGCACTGGTGTGCAGAGTGGAGAAACACAGGCAGTGATGGTGCTAAAACTGAACTGCTTGTTAAACTCTACAAAAGATAACAGGCAACCGAGGTAGCCCAATCAATCCAGTGCATGTTTGAATGGCTGACCATGTTAAGCTCTTAAAGCAGGCATTAATCCAGGATTTTAGGAGCAAAGCTAAGTTTGGCACATTATCATGGCAAGGCCCAGACCTTAGCTGAACTTCAATCACTATGCAGGAGCACTGACAGTCACACAGGACTAAGACATGACTAGCACTGCAACTAGATGGGAATAATAGGTGTGCTCATAAAACAATAAGGTAAAATCCTCAAGTTTGAAGTCCAATTGATTTATTAGCATCTCAGCTACACTTTACTAAAAATAGAGACTTTCTGCTGGCTATGTGTCATAATCTGCATTCAGGATATATATCTTACTACACCAGATACCAATCTGTATTGTTATGTGAAGCATTCTAGCAAAAGCTTGCTCAGAGTATTGGCTCTCACAGAGCCCGAGTGACCTCTCTGGCCAGCCTCAGCCTCAGTGCCAGCCTCGCCCCTCCAGACACACACAGGCCAGACCAGACCAGAGCCTCCTCTGCTCTGGTCTGCTCCAGATACACACAGGCCAGCTCAGATCAACATCTAAGATAGCTGTGCAGACAGACAAACATATTAAAAGCTGACAGCTCCTGACCATGCATCTGCAAAAGTAGCACCATCATGTTTTAGCAGTGGCACAAATACCCACCAGCCAATACGACGGCAGCGAGCATACAGTCACGTGATGTGCACAAACAAAGGTACATGCATGCACAAGCACGCATGCGCGCACACACACACACACACACACACACACACACAACACACACACACACACACACACACACACACACACACACACACACACACACCAATCTTAGGGTGCAGTCATAGGGCTTGGGCCAGGGCTTAGGGCTAGAGCATTGGCTTAGGGAACTGGGTGTGCTTGTTGGCAGATGGGGGATATTAGGGGCAGTGTGTTGACTGATAAATCTTCCTGCACAGTGTAGGAACCTGAGCTATCATCTGACATATGAAAAAATACCAGAGAATCTGTGGAGAAACGAGAGGAAATTAAATGAGAGGAGGATGAAGGCGCACTGTAGCAGGCATCGGTTGTGCTCCTCATCCTCACCCACAAACACGCTCTGTATTGTGGAAGCACACACACACACGCACACACACACACATACACACTGTCACTTCAATCTACATATCAGATTTCATTCATGTTTCTACATTTATTCAGCTTGTGTCATGAGCACAACAGTAGCTAAAACACTGTATGGCTAATGCACGTGTCAAAAATAGTCTTGTACGCTTGTAAGAATACCTGGTACTTCCTGTGTGAGATTTATGGAGCTTAAAAAACTGGATCATCACTGTGTGACAGTCTTCATTTATGTATATTGTTTACTGTATTGCAAAGGATGAAAAGACACCTACTGATAGTTATTAAAAAATGCATGATATTTTGATTTAAACTTTAATTACAATGGTAGTCTTGCTGCGATGAGAAAAATGTGGAATTGAGTGCTGTCTTTTATTTTTGTGACTTTTATTCTCAATTTGGCAGGAAAAGCTCATGAAGCAGAGGGGTTGATGGGTAGTTTCTGTCACAGTGTGTCAAAGACACTGGAGTATGATGCACCTTTAATTTGAGATATGAAAACAAGAAAAAGCGGGTGTTTTTCACGTGTGAAGAAGTTATACACTTCCTTTTACTGTAAACTTAGTTGCCAGTTTATTAAGTACACCTAGCTAAATCTAATGCTTTCTAAAACACCAGCTCTGCAGCAAATTGTACCATGAGGTAAGTTAAAATGTTTAATATCTTTTGAGAGGTTTTGAAGAGGTGTGAATTGAACTTTAGGGTAATTAAAGTTAAATTTTTATTGTGTTATACTGAGAGGTGTGTCTGATGTTTTTTCCAACCCACTTACATCAGTGGGGGTGGATTAAATTTGTATTTCTAATGAACATACCTCTATAAAAACTCCAAAATTGTGCTTTAAATGTCTGTCAATAAAAAAAGGTGCTTCCTTTGATTATTTGTGATCAAACACAGCTTAACTCTCAGGGTTAATATTAGTCTGGAAATGCAAAAATAAACTGTGTCAGAGCCCACACTCACCAGAGTAAAATATATTTGATATTTTGAACACCTGCCCCACAGCCATGTCAGCTCTGTGAGTGGACAGATAATTCTCCAATCAACACTTGTCGACTCCAAATAATTGCAACTGAAAAAAAATCAACAGTTATTAACAGACTGGGAGAGTTGCTGTGCATGGTGTTTGGGTTTATGTGTGTGTTAGTGAGTGTGAGTGAGTGAGTAAGTTAGTTAGAGAGAGAAAGAGAGAGAAAGAGAGAGGGAGAGTCCAAATGGATTTCAGCCCTAGAATAAATCACTGTCGCCACAGAAACAAGCCGACAGCTGTGATGGATGGCTGAAATTTTTGTGTTGATGTCTTTAGTATTGCTGACAATTTGGTAGTCCTGGCTTTTCCACTTTTCCTGTGCTTGCGTGTGGCTAAACACATCTAAATGCTGGCACATACCCATACCTCTACACACAGGATTTTGCACCTGCTCAAGATCTTTTTGGATAAAAATCATCCTTTGCCAGATTCTTTCCCACATAAAAGCTGATTATTACAAATTCACAAACCAAATCTACATTCTTAAAAAAATTCTGAACACTTTTTTGTGTTAATAATGAAACACATCATATTAAATGTTTGAAAACTAATATCATAGAAACTCAAATTTTCCTGAATGATCTCCCAAAAGTGCAACACAATTGTGAGCACAACTTTCTGTAGTGAAACAGTGGACACCATCTTGTGTGTGAGCACTTTGGTCACATGTTCTTATTGCACCTGTATGCACTGACCCTCTCGCTGGATGTCATCCTATGAATGTTGGGTGTGTGTGGAGCACACACTGTCTGTCAATGACGTCTGCTGTCAACACTGTCCAGGCAAAAGTGATTTCCTCTTTTATTTCCTATTACTTTTTTGTTTTTGTTTTGGTTTTTTTTGAACGACCACGTTTTACTCCCAGTCCTGTTACCTGGCCCACTCCAGTGCTGCCGGGCAGCGATTCTGCCTCTGCCACAAATGCACAGTCACCCCCTTTTCTAAGACACACACACACACACACACACACACACACACACACCTGACTTGACTGCTACTGTACAAATTCCCAAATTCCAAAAATAAAACATATTTGCTTTTTAAAAACAGTCTGTACACAACACACTGTATACAGCAGCTATACACCTATGCATAAAGTTATGTAAACACAAGAACACTATAAACCTTTACACACACACACACACACACACACACACACACACACACACTCTCTCTCTCTCTCCCCCCTCACTCTCTTTCTCACACACACACACACACACACACACACACACAAAGTAAAGAGTTGGGCCGCTCTAAGCCAGCCCCCCCACATCCAGTGTTTCCATCTGCTCTCACCTGGCAGGATCAAAAAGAGCACACTTCCCACAAACTTACAAAGAATCAATACTTTCTCCAGCAAAACACAGCAGTCACAGCCTCAGCCTCAGTCCCAGCTCCACACTAACTGTACTCAAAGTACTGTAGACTGAGAGAAAGAATCCACAGAGCAGAAATTAAAAAGGATTTACTGACCTTACTGTCTTTTTTTCCTCCCCTTTCTCTCCCACGTCCAATCCCCTCTTTTTCTTCTGCTGGTTCTTGTCCTCTAAACCTCTTGACTAAGTAAGTCATGCAGGAGCTGCTTCCTGCTCCTGCTCAGCCCTACGCCACTGTATTAGTCTGATTTCACACTCTGCAGCCTAGCCTCTTGTCCTGAAGGGGACGGTGAATGTGCTGCTTATTTAGAAGCCGGCGCGCACTACCTGGGCTTGTAGGCAGCTGTTTAAAGCACGAGGCAACATCCAGGGTGCATAATACCCCCTCTTCCTTACACACACACACTCACACACACATACACACTCACACACACACACATCAGCTCTCTCTCTCTCTCCCTCTCGCTCAAACACACACATGCACACACTCACTAGCTGGCTGGCTCACAAGATAGGCAACGGCACAAACACACGCACGCTCATGCACGTGAGCAAAGTGAAATACACACACATGCAAGCGGTCTGTCAGAGGTCTCTCTACCTTGGCTGGGATAGCAGGCAGTGTGAGGATACACACACAGGCACAGTGAGATGGGCTGGCTGCTCCGTTCTGTCTCCTTCTCTCTAAGTGTTTAGAAGACAATTTCAACAAGGGATTGCTCCCAATCTACTAGGGTGATCCACATGGATGAGTTATAATATGCTTGCCACTCTCTACCTCTCTCTTGCCCCCCCACCCCTCCAACCCCCCCTCCTCTGTTCCCTCTCTCTCATTCTCTGTCTCACTCTCTTACTCTCTCTCTCTCTCTCTCTCTCTCTCTCACTCTTTCGCTCTCATACTCGTTGTTTTAGCCTATTACCGAGCCGTCACCGCTTTCAGTCCAGGAGGAAAGCCTTCCCTTCTTGGATTCTATATTTCTCTTCTCTCTGGATGTGCATGAGATGGGGGCCAAAGACTGACTCCACCTGAATGCGTATTAGTAAAATGCATTATTTATTGCAAAGCTGCATTTTTTTTTTTCTTCTTCTGATATACCGGTGGACACGAGGGGGAAGGGAGCAGCGGTGGTGGCTACATCAGCAGCGAAAGGGTGTTATTTGTGATGTGTGTGTTTGGGGGAGGCAGGGGTGGCGGGAGGGGAGGGGAGGGGATGGGGGAGTTAGGGATGAGGGGTCAGGATTTGGGATAGCGGGGGTCTGAAGGGAGGTGAAAAGAATACATAAGATTTGATATTAATTTATTTATTTATTCAATGACTGGGATTGCCTTATCATCCAGGGTGCTGCCTAATGACATCACTGCTGGCTTCTCCAAGCTGTCCCAAATCACACTGCCACTCACTTTTTCATCAGAAATGGCTTCAATTTATAACACGCTGCGTGTGTGTGTGTGTGTGTGTGTCAGAGAAAGTGACAGGGAAAATAAAGTGAGTGAGGTAGACAATCATAAAAAGTGTAACAAAGAACAAATAAGATTTCAGAGGCAAAAACAAAGCTCACTTGTAAAACCATTATTCTCTACTACTGAAAATTGACCAGAAAATGTTATCTATTGAGTAAAAATTACATTCAAAAAATTACATTTACACAAAAGTAATAAAACACACTTTTTTTAAGTAAAATTATCAATGTTCGCACTCTATAAACTATATCAGCCACTTTCACAAAATAAGAAAAATGGTTGTTTATTATTTACAATTAAAATGCTACACACGTTTCCGTTAGGGCATTTACTAATAATTAACATTTAATTTAACTTTTTTAAACTATAAGATAATTAAGCAATTTTTGTAATGAGATTACTCTAATTCTGTTACATGTGATCAATTAGTCCAGCCCCTTAATTACCTTATTTATGTTAACTACAAGGTACTTTCATTCTACAGCATCAGGATGATGTTAATTATTAATATTTCTAAACCTTTCAGTTACTTATATGATTAATTAGTGTCTGATTAATCATCTGAAGGAGCCAAGTTTTAGTCAATAAAGTAAGTTGATCGACACACGTACACTTAATTTAAAAAAAAGGAAGAAATTTTGAAATATTAAATAGCAATAAAACTTGCCTTTATATTCGATCAAATATTTACAGATATTTAAGAGGATTATAACAAATCCCTGATAAAACCTCGGCCCTTTTGGTGAGCTGTTTCAGTTAGAAAAAAAAATTAAAAGATGTAATAAATGCTTACAGTATTACTCGTCTAAGATTTCATTAAAACAATAAAAGAAATGGGCCTCACACACCTAAGTCTGTGACACACCTGTGTGTCAAAAACACGACTAAATAATAAATCACTTAACAATGAGTGGGGTCGTAGCACTTCTGGGATCCTATACGATGACAGAAAGGGAATGGCCAAAGGTTTGCTCAAGCATGGTCTGGACTCAGACACAGAGAGGGGAGGGAGGCTGGAAGTGACTGTGTAAACTGGAGTTGCCATGCTGGTCAACAGGCGGCCGCAATGTGCACCCATGGGTGCAACCAGCCAGGCAGGAGTCATGACTGCAGAGTGGACCCCCAAGACTCTGTCAGCACTATCAGCCTTCCTTCCCTCCTACAGCAGGAAAAACAGACCACCACAACAGAAACATAACCTTCCAGTATGAAGGCTGCTAAAGCCTCTGCTGAATATCTAATTGGGATTTTCTCAACACAGTCAGAGCTTGCATAGATTTAATCTACCTCATAAAAGCTCAAATCAAACAACTAACAAACACAGTTACTGAATTTAAAACCCACAGAAAGATTCAAAGTTGGCTGTTTACCCAATCCGTAACTGTCCATGTGACGCTCACTGCGCCACACTTTATTATAAAGAAGTCTAATTCAGTCTCCAGCTGTCTGCCCCTAGCAGGGCCTGTTAACAGCTTGGTCCTCAGCCACAGGATGCCCATCTACTGTACCTGCGAAAAGGAAATGATGTGGCCCAAGGCCCAGCCAGGCCATTCTATCACCGCCATTAGGGCTTAAGCAGAACTGGAAAATTACTCCATTGGCATTAACAGTCCACCTCAATCATTTTAATACTATCATAATCATGAGACTTTCTAATATTATTTTTAAAAGCCTTGGTAAGAAAAAAGGAATTTCATTTCCTTTGCTTAACCATCTTAAATTGAGAGAGAGTAAGTGAATGGAGGAGAAAGTGATATCTTATGAGACAGGGGAAGAAAGTGAAAGAGTCACCTCTAACCCCCTCCGCCCCCTCCTCCACTGCTTTCACCACCAGCGACCCTCACACTATAACACACACCTCTGTCTGTAGCATCTTTGTGCCCTGCCTGCTTCACTATACAAGTCACAAGAGATAAGGGTTTGAAAAACAAACAAGGAGGACGATTAATATTAATGATTGGTCCAGTCTAACTATGTTCCCTCTTCACACAGCTGCCACGTGCCCAACTTAACCTCACCACCCCATCCGACCAGTGATATGTAAAGATGCCCTCTTGTGTTCTGATCGCCACTCTGTGTACAATATATTCCAGACTTAACACCACTAAACAGTCCAAGACTTAATGTTTCCCCCTCTTCTCCTCTGTTTTTAAACTTTCAATTTTCCTGAATAGCATTATTATGTATTATTAATATCGCTGAATTATTACTCATTTTCCTCTTAAAATGGAGTGCTTTAATTCACATTTGAAGTACTCATCAAGGCTGTGCAGCGAAATGGATGTGGAAGGATACATTATATTTGCAAAAATGCAAAGGGTGAATTAAAAATATATAGCAATACTAAAATATTAACTATTAATTTCAAAAAGATCGTTTGCCCAGGAAAAAAAAGAGCCTTTTCATTACTTCTATGACTCTTTTTCTTTTTTGAAGTGTACCTCTCTGATTGTGGGTCTTTGAATAATGTGCAATTATCATGTACTGAATATTCACCTGTGCATCAAGTACACTGAATATTCTATTTCCATTATGAGACAGCGCCGTGGATGTTCACTTTCAGGGCATGAAAGGGGGACATGGGTGCAGTGTGGCAGAGATGATGCAGTGTAAAATTCATGTCCAATACGATATCAGATGAAGGTTCAGTCAACAATGGAAAAAAATAGTAGAAAATAAAAATCAAAATAGGTCCAAACATGATAGTTTCAACTATCTCTGCCTCATGTTCACTCCTCATTTTTTTTATACAATAGTGAACTCTAATTCACCCTTGAAAGCGTGACCTTGTGCTGTGTGACAGGAGATAGCCGCAGCATGAAGACAGGACGCCACTTATCATCAAGGGACGAGGTGGCTGTTTAATTTCACACCACCAGTGGCTAAAACCCCTGTTAGTGTGGAGCATCACAATGGCAGCTACGCTGGGGGAGCAGATGTCCTAGTGAAGGGGTGTAAAGAGGGAGGAGGTTGGGTTGGGAGAAGGACAGCAAAGAGGAGCAATGGTGGTGGTGGTGTGTGTGTAGGGTGGTTTGCACTGTCGCTGTGTATTGTGCTCAGAGCACAGTCTGACCCTGTGCGCATGCCCAGATAAACAGCGCCTCTGCCTTTCGCACACGCAAAAACAGCACAAATAAAAACATGCACTGTGATGTTTAGTCATATAGCTCATGGGCTGTAATTAAAAGTAGCAGGATGAGCGTGAGGGAACATGAACTGGACTGGGAGAAGACAGGCGAGAGCTAAGGTGCAGCTGTGATGGCGGTGAATGAGAGGAGAATTTTGTAGCGCGGTCCACGCCACAGAGGCCAATATCACTGAGAGCCCAATTGCTTTCTGAAGAGCTTTCCATTGTCTGCAGTGATGAACTTGAGCTCTGGCCTCCAACCCAGGGGTCTTTCCGTCTAATCCTGAGTGCCCCTGGCTCCCCTTCACAGTCTCTCTGTCTCACACACACACACACACACACACACAGGCGGACAGACATAATACACACCCTTCAACTGACGCCTGACATGACTGCAGGGTTGAACAGTGACCAGCGCCTCCCAACACAGCTGAATATAAAACACAGTAATGAGAGGGGCAAGAAAATGGCTTCCCTCTCAAACATGGCTGCTTACTGATGGCCAGACGCAAGCCAGAGAGAAAAAGGTCACCTCTCTCATCTTTTAGTACTCCAACCCCCCTGTCTTCTATTGCTGGTGCTGTTTTGTTTTTTTTTGTTTTTTTTTTTTAATTCTTTCCCTCTCCCCCCTTTTTCATCTCTTGCCTCCCTCGCTACCTTCTACTTTCCCTCCCTGGTCATTTTCCTTACCCCATTTCGCATGCGGATGTAGGCTTATTATTTAAGAGACAAAGGAAGGGGATCTTGGGAAAAGACAGGTGGCTGCGTCTGAGTGATGAGAAAATTACAAAAAGTAAAATCCAGCTTCTAAAAAACTCTCCTTCATGAAAGGTAATAAAAAAAAGGGAAATAAAAATAACTGCGCCCCGTCCCCTATTTGGTACAGCTCAGCAGGAAAAGGAGAAACCCCCACTCCCATCCTTCCCCAGTACGATTTCAAATTCCCTCTGAGCACCGCAGTCCAGTCAGATATATTCATTTTTCCTCACTTACTCCCCCAGTGTCATTTTTCTCTATTTTCTCCATCGGTCGGTTATGCACAGAATGTTCCAAATGCATTTTGACTGCTTGATTTCTATTTTCATAATATCAGAACATCAAGTTAAAGAATATAAATGTTTATTCAGCAGAGTGGGAAATGCTGGTGTATGGGTGCAGTGGCTCTTGGGGGACAGAGCCCATGCTAAATCAGTAAATCACTCCATCTGGAAGATGAACGGCATGTTTTGGAGTTCATTGCCTTTCGTCTCGGGCGAGTGGCCGGTGCAGCAGCGGCCCCGGCAGGGCCCAGCAGGCTGGAGCGGAGGTGTCTGCTGATGTGGATGGTTACAGAGGGATAATGAAGCGACGACCAGGGGCTTGGCCACTTTCTGTTCACCCCGTCCACCCCGCTGTGAAAGGGCCCGCTGCCGAACACGGCTATTTGTCCGCCCTCGTTCTGAGCCATCATAAGGCCCACTGTACGCGCCGATTGAAGTGCTGCTTGGAAAGTGCTTAGTTGTGAAAATGGTCAAGGTTTCAAGTCCTCTGCAACTTTCATCTTTCCATTCTTCAGTCAGCACCATGTTGGACTGTTCAATTGCTCACTATGAATACCTCTGAGGAAAAGACCGTCCACGCCGTTGCCCATCACTCTAATCCCACCCCTCTTTATGACAGAGGCCAACCAATACCTGAGTTTATCCAGTACAGAAAAGGTATGAATTACTGAAATAATCTGTCAGGCAACATCCAAACTAGTAAGGTTAAACGATGTAGCAGCCAGACAGGCTCTATCACCTGTTAATGCCAAGAGGTTCAAACAACCCCTGATGCACAAAACCAAATATATATGTTGCTGTCTTTAGTAGCTGACGCATTTTTGTTTCAGGGCCAAAAATGAATACCCTTCCTCCCATAGATAGACCAGGCAGATACACAGAACACTAGGTATGCAGTTAAAGCAAAAACTATTGTAAAGGTTCATGTTCATGATAAAATATCTGTGTTATTCAGATTTCTCATGGCTGTACATGTAAACAGACAGTTTACAATCACCACTCCTCTAAACATATCACAACTAGTGCGCTCAAAAATATCGATTTATCGATGCATATAGATTCTGAATATGAGAAACGGTTTCAGTACTCATTTTCCGCAGCATCAATACACCGGTACCGGCTTTGTTTTCTCACTCTCTCTTATTGTTATTCTTTACTTCAGTCATTTTGCTGTTCTCTGCTACTAATCAGGAAAATAGAAAAGTCGTTGCCATCATATTTTAGCCGTTTTATACTTCTTTTTTTTTTAAATATTTGAAAATGTATGCCCTGAGTGTCAATTTTTCCAAATGCTGTAGACAAAAATGGTATTGAGTACCGATATTTTTCAAGGTATACAAGTTAGAAATTCCAATGTGGTGACAACACTAATCACAACACATCTTTGTAGTACTTTTTAACACCAATGTGTGGTTTTTTACACATGTTGATCAAATTTTATATTTTACTGCAGTGCCCAAAGATCCTTTTAAACTAATTCCATGAGTGTGTTTCAAGACATAAACAGTAAGATGGGAGGAAGTTTGTTTTTTTTAAAAAGTACATTGTCCCAAATGTTCTTTTAACTAATGTACGGTATACTTCCTAATACAATATACTCTTTGCAGTACATTATGCCTTTTATATCACATCTCCATTCCATTAACTACGTCGCCAAAAGGCACTTATGTGAGACGTTCTGAAGCGAAAGCATGTGATGAAACACACATCTAACCAAATATTTCATCTACCACATCAAATACAATATGAAAGGATGCCAATAGTGGCCCTCTCCTCACCTGAACCTCAAACTGGGATGTGAGGCACAACAAATTTAAATAAGTTGATAGAGTTCATCAAAATGACAGGCAATTAGACCGGCTTTGACCATGGGTTTGCATGCTAAATGAGAGTCATTTAAGTGGTGGGAACCATACATGTTATATAAAAGAGAGTGAGAGTTCTGGAGCTCCATTTCTGCTCCTGGACAGCCCTAAATTAAATATCCCCAAAGTCCATTAGGCTAAACAGCCCGAGGAAAGACTTTGTCTCACCACAGAAAAATGACAGTAAACTCAGGCAATCATGCCGCCAATCAATTATGCATGAATTATATTTTTCTTAGACTGTGTAAAATGTCTTATGTTAATTCCCCTAAGTATACAATACCCATTACTTTCGAGGGACGAATCCATACGCATGGCGTCTAAATGAGTGTTTTCCCAAAGATTTATCAGCCTCACGCTGCCAACTGAAATGAAAACACTGAGGCTGACTTGAGATTCCTCCGTATCAACTGTAACTGCAGGGGCCACAGGCAAAGCTCGGAGGTGCTCAGTGTTGATAACCTACATGGCTGTAAATCTACTGATAGAAAACATCCCCAGAAACTAAGAAAATATCTAGGTGTGCCAGTAAACTCTTTCATAGCAGCTACAGCGCGCGTTAAGAGAAAAACAAGATGATGAGACAGAAACAGAGAGAGGCTGAGAGGAGGAAGACAGAGAGAGACAGACTAGGGGTGGGAGGGTGGGGGCTTGCATTGACCTGACCTGTCTCGGCTATAGGCCTGTTGAGACAGTGAATAGTGGAGTCCCTCAGGTCCCCGCTGGGGCCCAGATCTCTGATAATGACCTCTGTCTGGCCATGATAGTAGCAGACAGGTATTGGCAGGCTTGCTGACCAGTGTCAGTGAGGTGCCAATAATTGGTCAGTGTGTTAATAACAAGTAACCTGTGGCCCCTGCAAACTGACCAGCGTCTGTGTTAGAGGAGGGACAGTGTTGCTCAGTGTGCAGGTGAGTGTGTTCACCTTTGAAACTTAAAATAAAGGCAATAAATTAAAAATCTAAATGATTAATTTGTAAAACATGGCTTGATATGACAAATATACGCAGACCCAGTGCATGCACAAACACACACACACAAATTTACAGACAATATGAATAACTGATTAAATCTGCATTAATTACAATCAGCCAAAAGCAATTTCGATACAGATATTCACACACTGGCACATGCAGAAACAAGGCCTCCTGCTCTCTCCGTTCTAACTTCCCTGACAGTTCCTGATGATCCCCACCAATGGTCCCCTCTTATATTACATGCAACACAATCCACCCTTACACACTAATTTGTTTTCTTTGGCTCTTTTTCTGTGTCGGTGTGTAACTGAGCCCTTGAATATATACAAATTTAATAGAGCTAATAGAATCATTATCAAATTCAGATCAATATAAATTTAGCCCCGGTACCCATAAAAGGCAGCAATATTGAAATACAACACTGTCTGTGCTCTTTCATTCTTCCGCCTACAACTGACGCTTGCTGCCATCAGACATGAATTACCAGACAGGCACATTACAGCTAATAAGACTCTCACAAAACACCCTTTATTAATGCATGAGAGAGTCTTTGATCCTGGAGAAACTTTCATAGGGAGCGCAGTAATCACCGTACCTCAGACAACACAATAAGATGCTTCCCATTACCTTGAAAGAGTCAACAATGTGGCTGAGGTCAAATCAACCGGAGTTCGTACAGCGCGTCTCCAAGGGGAGGGACGATACAAAACTGCCATGGCTTTTTTGTCATTTTTAAGCAATCAAAACTTAAAAAAAAGTCTGACAGTGAATCAGACAGGATCTAGTCTTTCAAGCAAGTGGAAGTGACTCATATAAGGCTGTAGTTAGGATATCAAATAGAGGTTATTAAATTTAATTGGTGAGAACTATATTGACCAATAGAGGATGTTTCTATAGCAGCACAGCAATAAGGTTGACAAACATTTCAAGATCACTTTAAATCCGGTTTTAAGTGTAAAATGACTAAATGAGTCTGTGCATGAACAATAATTCATGATTTTTAATCTGGAGCATTCTCATTAATTAAGATTTTGTCACTGAGGTTTTTACATGGATGAACAGAGGCCTACAAATCTAACAGATAAACAGAAAAATCCAACAAGATCATTTTGCCCGTGTCTGTTCATTCGTAAGCATCAAACTCCGCCGTAAGTAATACCTACGTCATCCTGTCAGCCACACTGACAAAGTCAGTTTCCTGTATATTGTTTCACACTGCATTTAGTTTGATAAACTCAAGGAAAGTTAACTTTCCTGATTTAACAGGAATCAATATTCTGAAAGTCTTTCCATCCTTTCAGCACGCCTCACAGTAACAGTATTAGTCCCCCTCACAAATGATCCATTGGAGGAAATTTTTTGGTTTAACTTCTATTCCAATAATCTAGATTTTGACAGAGCCTGTCACATTATAAAGTCTGAACATAGTTACAAGAATTGCAAATGATACCTATGATTGAATTTTATTGAAGTGGTCAGCAAGTAGCTCATTCCCCCACAGAAAGCCCCGGGGCCTGAAGGTGGTCAGTGGGGAGCAGCCTCACAACATCTCACTACTGTACGATACATGGTGAGAGGAGAAGGAACAGCAGAGGAGAGGACCCCCATTTGAGAGATAGAGGTGCCACTGCAAATTTATGACCTGACTATTTAAGACCAGCGTAATATATTCCCAGTTCAGCCGGGATCTATTGCTTATACTCCATCATGGCATGTATGAGTTCTCAAAAACCATGCATGCTGTAAGAGCGGTACACACAAACACATCCTCGTGTCAAAACAATCTGTTGTACCGCTGAAACCTGAAGCTGAACTCGTGAAGTGAGTCTTATTCCATGAATCTTCATGTATGATAGTGTACTGTAAAATGAAAAGGAAAGGAAGGAATAAATGTATGAAGAGAGTGACGGAAAACAAATAAAACAATGTACTTTTTAACTACAAAATCATCATCTTATTAAAGTTTTAAAGGAATCAGGCCTTTATATTGTATATTCCAACTGCTTAAAAAAGACAAATTTAAAGAGGAAACAAATATATAATTTCTAAATTAAAAATTACTTTGAAAATTAAGGTGATTAATTGTACTAACGTCAGCAAACTATAAATAAAAAATAGATTTAATCTAAGCAAAATCACACTAATCTAAATTTCCGAAAAGCTCATGACACGCTATCAGTGTCAAATTTTACCCACGCACATGAAATTAAAAAGTCATTATTCACAGAAAACAGATTTTTCGCCATCTTGACTCCAAAGCTTCACTGAGCGTGTGAGATATGTTTTTTGACCCCCACTGCAGGAGCATGCTAATCAACCTAAAGGGTCAGGGGTCAAAGTCTGGACAGAGACGGCATCCCAAACCGGCCACAACAAATGCAGAAGAACATCTGCTCTCTGTGCGTCACACAAAGCTGTCCCCCCGGAGCCCCTTGCAGCCCCCCTAAGAGCCTGGGAACGGCTCAAAGTCAAGGGCAGCCTCCACAGCCCAAATGCTGACTGGACACAGCGACAGCGTCTCGCAGCGCGAGGGGAAACCGCCAAATTGCTCAACGAAGTGTGTATTTTCATCAGGAGCAAATAAAAGTGCAAATTCTTTGTCCTACTCCGCTGCTGAATTTCATTATAAAGTTACAATTTAAAAAACAAACAAAAAGATGTTTCCTTAAAATCAAAATTCATAATATAAAGACATGCAGAATGGTGGCCCCCAGTAATAAGAACAAGATGCAGGCTTTCCTTGTTCAGAGAGGTTAAAAGAGGCCGAGGCCAAGCTGCTCAGGGTCAGGGCGTGGTGCTCTTTTTGAACAAGAGTAAACCTTTGAATATGCATGTACTACATTACACACACGCCGCCCTGATGACAGAGAGTTCACCCCTATACTCTTTCACTCACTCTCCTTGGCAGCCTAACAATATGCTTGAAAGGAACCGTCAAATGATGTCAATAGTTGGATCAATACCCTGGGATGTCTCAGTTTTCCCTGCAGCAAATGAAGAGCATTATACAGATCCTCCTGGGCAGAGCGCTCGCCACACTTCCAGGAGCTACAGTATGTACTGTATTGCCGTTGCAGAGGGACAGCTGATGTATGTCTCTTCTCCCAGACATCGCCACATGCGTGCCACATTTCCCCCTGTCTGTCTAATGTGCTGCTGATCTACACCTGCTGGGCCCAGGGTTGCATAGGTATACGCTGTACGCTGACAGCATCAATCACTCAGCAGGCCTTATTATTGCCATTTAAAATACATTTAAAACGATTCACTGGAGCCACTGTCCAACCCGGCATGGATGCAATGATACTGATGCGTTACTGTGAGGAATGTTGCACAGCGGTGGTTTGGTTGGAAACAGCTGGGAACCTTTGCGCTCTTTTTTTTTTTGTGTTTCTGTGAGTGAGCAACAGTCATTTAATCGGAGCATCTTCATCAAAAACAAGTGAATTAATTGCAGTTTGTTCTCCTCCAAAGAAATTCACTCCAACGATGCCAGTCCATCTTAACAGCATCTCAATGTCAGCGAGCCCGGCCAGCCCATTGTGGAGTAATCTATAAGACAGGACTGAGCTTCGGAGAACTGATACATGCTCTTGAGCTCTCAGGTGAGCTTAGTAATAGACAAAGTCACTCTAATTCCCCTTCAATTCTCACCTAAAATTGAAAGCTGCCAAATGCAGCCTTAATTACATACCACCCAATCAGAGCTTAAGTGTAACCTTCTGCCCCCCCCACCCACCCCTCTCCCTTCCACTCTCTCTCCCTCTCCGAGAGAAGAACGAATGCAGTGCGTCCCTCCTGAGGTCTAAACATATTTCACGAGGAGAGTAAACAGGTCTAGAGGATACGAGACGGATATATTATGTATATAGGAAGCAAGTGCAAGATTTAAGGAGCAACCTGCTTGGTCAGCACAGAGGGTGGTGAAAATGCAAGCAGATCAAGGAACGAGCAGGGTTATGGATCTCCCCTTGCATGTAACTGGGCAAGGTCTATTGACCCAAATTTAATTATTTTAGCCTCCACCCATTGCCTTTCCCCTTCCTGTCCCCTTTACAGTGACATGCATCTCTTTCTGCAGGATGTGGTTCTTAATATCTGCACATGTAAATATCCTTGGCTAGTTCACACTTAAAGGCCTATTAGTATGCAAAGTCTGATGATTTGGGTTTTTTAGTGCTAAAATACATCAAAAACATTCATATATTTTTTTAAAAACTATTTTTTTGTCCAAAAATCAAATATGTAATGTATGCCTGCATTGCATTTTTACTAACTTATGTCTGAATAAGCATTACTTGTCCCTCTATTTGTCCTCCCGTCTTGCGCCGATGCTCGTCTCCACTAAATTAAAGGCATCTCCTCTGGGCGGACGGATAAACCAGGGGAAGTCTGAAGGCAACCACAGTAGACACACAGCTATTTTCCATCCTCTCTAATCACATGATCAGGGTGTCGGCACCACATCCTCAGCGTAGGGAGGGGCCAAGCAGCGCACAGCTTACCACCATTTTGTGTGGGTACCTGGCTCCTTTTGTGTGAGTACCTGGCTCATTTGTTTACCTGCATAAGTGCTAAGATTTCAGAACAGGTCGAGTGCTATTTGTGACATGTTCCATTTGGTGCGTTTTTGTTGCGGTAAATGTGTGATGGGCGCGTTGCTGAAGGAGCATAAGCGGATGCTGCAGACAAAACATCACGGGGTATCAGTGTGCCCCGACTGCAGCCCATTCTGGATTTCATGTCGTGTATTTTCTTCCTCTCTCCTTTCTCCTGGCTGTGCTCCCGACAGACCCCTCTCCTCCCTGCCATCCGATGTGTGAGGCGCATATGGTGCAGTGAAATTGCTGTCTGCGAGAGCATGCCTCTGCCTGTCCAGACTTCATCAGAGGGATTAAAGAATGGGATGGGGAAAAAAAATCAAAATAAAATGATGATAGCGGGGCCGTGGCTTTTCTCTCTTTTTCCCCCTACACCCCACACTCAACCCCCCTGCTCTGTTTTAAGTAGAGTGGAACATCAGATGACAGAGAGGGCTCTCTTGCTGGGGTGCAATGGTTTGCAGGGAAAGGTTGCCCGGTCGGTGAGCTGCGCTGGGTTTATTTGGCTCTGACAAGGGCTCACTACAAAGGAAAACCAAATTACAGACAGTACTGTTCCTCCCTGTCCAGCCACTGAAGTTCACTTAAAAGCTGCATCCAATTAAAAGAAAAGTGACTCAGAGGTGCAGCAGCATCTTTCTTTCATGATTACTTGGCCATTCCTCTCTGATGTGTTCCCCTTTTTTAAATAACATCAACAAACAAAAGACAAAATGTGTCGCAGCACGCAGAATGAAGAGGCGGGGATGTACGTGCTAAGGTGGGGTGTTACATTCTCGCAGTTGTGGATTTTTGGGGGCAAAGGAGAGAGGAGAGTGGAAAGATTGCAGGATATTAAGGAGTAATGGATGTCACACCAGGCCCCTATAACAAATTCCCATATGCTTTCATCATGGCTCGGTATGGGACTGATCAAGGGAACAGTCATTACTTGGTTTCCGAGTACTGTTATTACCAAGAAACAGTAAATAGTTATTGCCATGGTTATCATCCTGAAACATAGCTATTACAGAGCAGGCCAGCACAATCTCTTTTTATCTTTCTATAATTAGTCATCAAATTATAGTGCATAAGTGGAAACTGTTAAAAATGATATTTCCATGATGCACAATAATGTTCAGAGCATACAACAAGAGGTACAATAAAGTATTCAAGTTTTTACAATTCTTGCAAAGCATACAAATGTTCCAAGGTATTAATAACTATTTTAAGAGATGAGTCAGAGGCTTTATATTGTTAAAAGCTAATTTAAAGTAATCCTGAAAAAATACAGCTTGTGAAATTTTAACATAGAGATAAGGTCTTTCTCAAGCTGTGCATGCAGATGTGGTTTTACAGTGATCCCACTAAATTCAAGTAAATAGGGATATATTCAGAGGTTTATTCTGGGATTTGCCAGACACTAGATCTGGCCCTGTATTTGAGACAACAAAAAGGCAATCTTGACTTCTTGCCCAACCAGCAGATAATATTTGCTGTTCAGAGACTGGCTTTCTTTTGTTCCAGGTTTTTATAAACCCAAGACACTTGAAATTTAAACCCAGTTCAAGAAATATTATTTGCCACAGGGCAAGGTAAATCTCTTGGCGGGGCCTTTCAAAGGGTTGCCCTGGGTTTGTTTACAATTGATCTTATTTAAAAGTGGATTTTTTGTTTTACTTTTCAAAGACATACTTTCTGCCGTGATCTTGTAGGTCAAAGGAGCGATGAATGTTATTTTTCCAATTGGAGCAACAAAAAAAAAGAAAAGAAAAAAAAAGTTAAATAATCAGAAGACAATCATACAGAAAGCCCTGTTGCGCCACTGGTTTTTCCCAGGTCTCCAACATGCACATGTAAAATAGAAAACACATGCAAGATAACATCTCCAAGTGCAGTAAAAAAAAAAAAAAAAAAGTTGAAGAAATACACCCCTGGTGAGAGAGCAAACAAATGAGATTTGAACTGCCTGAAATTTTTCATTTCGATTTAAAAAAAAATTAAATCATACCACTAGAACGTGTGTGTGTGTCCGTGCATCTCTGTGCTCCACAGTGAAAAGAAAATGGCCTTTAAGCTGCGTAAAACAGCTGTTTCTCTCAATGTTTGGGGAAGCAATTTCCATTCACCCTTTCTTCTGCAGAGAGAACAACTGACCTGACAACTGACCAATCCCCATGAAGCACAGGGGGCAAAGAGAGAGGGGGTGGGTGGGGTGGCTGGAGGAGAAAGATGGGAGGGGATGAGAGGATGAGCACCCCTCTGCCTGCCCTATTGAACCAAACTCCTTCATCTTTGACAATTATTCTATTCTAACAACATCAGTGGTGTGGGCCTGAGCCAATAAATCATCATTAATCTCCATTCTGTACATGAACTTGAACATGTCTCAGTTTACTAAAACTTCAACAGCGGGGCTCCCACGTGCAGGGAAGGCCGTGAACAGAGGTGGAGAGAGATGGGGACTGTAGTTAGCCAGGGACTATCCTCCGGGGCTGGGAGGGTTCGTCTCCTGCTCAGACAGGCCATGCTGGAGGAGGAGGTCACAGGCTGCAGCGGAGCTAGTTTAAAGCTCGCCGCTCCTGGGGAACAAGACGGACAAGCAGAGGGCACAGCAGCAGGGACGCCCCGGTAAAGACCCCTTCATCTGGACTACACCTGGGGGAGCCCACGGGCCACCCAGCTTGACAGCGCAGCACAGCGACTACATCACACACACACACACACACACACACACACACACACACACACACAGCACTAAGAGTTGTAAATCTACCTACAGAAGTGTGTGAACTGAATTTTGGGCACTTTTCACACAATAAAATTGAAGCGTAAATTATTCCAAGCTCAAAAAAACTTGTGAGTATTGAGGACAAACAAACTGTACACCTGAGGAATATATTTGATAAAATTATATGTGGTGACTATATGATACACAACATAGATTTATGACAGGCAAACTTTCATCTCTACTATTGTCACTGGGTATGAATTATCAACATCACATATATTTTACTGATTAAAATACTGAGTCGAAGATACTAACATACTAAGATTCTACAATTATCAATTCATGTAGCAATGATTTCACTGTCTCCTCTTGAACTTAGATGTTCCCTGTTTGTGTGTGTGTGTGTGTGTATATGACACACATATGAAACAGAGGGGTTTGGGTGTCCTCTGCCAGATAATTTTGAGCTTAAAACACTTCATTTCCTGCATTCTGGTGATTTGTTATGCACCAATTTGTGCTTTTTCTGCATCAATTCATGGTGTAAATGTCTTTAATTTTGCCAAAATAAAAGTCCTCTGCTCAGGTTTTTATCTGCACATGTTCTTGAGGTGTTTCTGTTTCTGAGGTGGACCCATCCCCCAGGTCTCCCCCCTGATATCTGCACCTATGTCTGCTCTGTATTGTGAGACAAAGGCTCCCTAAAAACACTAATGTTAATCCATCTACCTACACAAACACTGATGTTTACCTTACTCATTTTAATTCACTGCATGTTTACAGACCTCATCTACCGAGAAAGTTGCTTTTAATTAATCAGATATTTCAAGCCAACAAAAGCTGCCACAGTTTTTGCTATGAAACTTTTACTATTATAATAGATCCAGGAAGCCCTGGCAGGACTGCAGCACTACACTGACTTATAAGAGGGCCCAGGCCACTGCTAACATTTTAAATTACATCTCTGTCTATTGTGTCTTGCTTGAGCTTATGAGAGGGTCCCTGGGGCACCTCCATTTTCCCAGAAACTCCCTCCAAGGCTCTTCAGGTTAACATGCCCAGTTTGACTATTAGATCAATAGTTGTAAATGACTTCATCACACCAAAGAGGCAACTTTCTGGACAGAATTGGTCCCACTGTTGCAACTTGACAGGCTTGCGCTGTGGGGAAGTCCAGTCAATCTAGTCATGTTACAAATCTAATGTTTCTCCAAAAAATGTACCAGCGTTAGGAGAAATAAATGATCCGTCTGGCTGTAAAATTTCACATCATTTGCGCCGTTTTTTTTCTAAATCAAAAATATATTAAGGAGATTGCAGCAACTTCCAAAAAGTGATCCTGATCCAAGTTCAGTTGCAAAGCAGGAGTGATGTGCTCAGCTACAGTAGCTGTGAGGAGAGGTGAAAAACCCCCCGTTGATATCACATGGCCTTTCTGCACCTCTTTTGTTCTTATGGGATAAAGGGTGATGTCAGTTCACTCCCAAGCCTCCCTAAAATGCCCCCAAAGCCTGCCTGGCTCCTGAGTGGGAGTGTGTAATCGGTCCTGGCAGAGTGCTGGTTAATGGGGGGCACAGGGCCATGGGTTGGAGATGTATTCATGTGCGTGGCGTGGCGCCTGGACCCAGGGTGACACTTCTTCATTCCTGCTGCCTCAGGCCAGGATTAGGATTGCGGCCAGCCTCACAAAGCCAGCCGTAATGCAAAATCATTTTCATATTAACCTCGTCTCTCCTCTCTGGGCCTGACAGTGGACAGGCCTGCTCTCTTTGGTGCTCAAATTATCCTCAATTACTGGGGAAAGGCCAGGCGAGGGGACGTCACCTAACCTTCACCATCTGTTAGGTTCAAAGCTTTAGCAGTCGGCCAGCCCGCCTGTCTCCTGCCTCCCCTGACCTTTCCGCCTCGGCCAGCTCCTGCTCTATGCGCCGTTCACCCCCCCCACCCTCAATTCTCTACAAAAGCCCCGCCCTCTCTGGACACAGCTGGGAAGTGCATGTGCACACATCACATTAAGGGGGAAAAGGTTATGTCACGCTTCTTCAACAAAGATATGAATATTCAAAACTATGCACAGACCAAGGCAAAGCTGTGTCAAGACATAGGTTAAGTCACTCTCCGAAGGATGAGTCAATACATTTGAATTGAGTGCTGCTTTATTGGTTGTCAGATTAAAATAGTATTCAAAAAATAAAATTAAATTAAAAAAAAACCTGTAGATTTTCTGGTTTATTATTGTAGTATTTTTATACTCATATATTAAAGATATTCACATGTTTTGACAATAACATTTTTTGACTACATAAATATTTAGATTTTAAATATTGTACATCTTTAAACTGTATTTTTGTGCAATTCTAGTGTTTCATTTCTGCAGTAAATGTTGATTTCTGTTTTCTTTCAATTAAGTATCATGGAGTTTTAAAATAAAGCTCATTTACATTTTTTCTGACAAACGATTTTTTGATTATATAATATGTGCAAGTATTTTTCTTATTTATTTTAGTACCTTGCTAAAATGTTATTTACCATTTCGTGCTTTTATTTAGTTTACTCTTACATATACTGCAAAAGTTGCCTTTAATTAAACATTCATCTATGTTTGAGATTGTGCTTGTGAAATATTGAAGAGCTCTTATTTCTCCTATAGTGAATGCACCTCTTAATAATGCAGGCAGTGTTTTCTGTTTGTTTTGAGCCTGTGTGTTTTAGCAGTTCCACTGTGTCCATTTGGATTTTCCAGTCTGTCTGGCCACTCAGGAGGCCCCCTTTCTCAGGTCATCTGGCAGGACCCGATGGCTCTGAAATAACTTTTAATAAGTCCGCTAAATAATAGATGGAGTGTTGGCTAAAATCACGCAGGGAGGAGCAGGGCTGAGGACAGCAGGCTGCAGAGACAGACAACAGCCAGGTCCCAGGCACTTCCCTCGCCATCATCATCATCATCATCATCAGCAGCAGCAGCAGCAGCCATGTTCAGCCTCCTGCCTCACCTCCTCTCCAGACCCAGACTCTCTGGGGTCAGGGGTCGTGGACTTGACCTTGTGGCCCCCAGGAGAATGTTCACTTGGTTTGGGGTATAATTTGGGATTTATTCGGCAGGAGGCCCTGTCTCAGGCAGCATTATGCCTCATTATCCTTGGGTCCTCTCTGTTCACAGGGCACAGCCCAGAGCAGACGCATCAACGCTCCATTTTACTTACACCTTCACAATCCTACAATCAATACCTCCAACTGACAACATTATTCATTTAAATACATCTTAACTGGCCCGAACAGGAAATAATTATGGGTCAAAATGTACTTAAATATTCAGGATTTTCAGGCCATATGCAGATTATTTTTTTCTTGTGCAAGATGTCCTTTAAAATAATATACATAAATAAAATATACATATGAATATAGGGCACAATTAACACAAAAATATCAAATTAATTCCAAATTAATCACAGTCACAAAAGTAAAAGCCTTATGTTATTCTGTGAAAAAAATTGTGGTTATTAATTTTGAAGCATTTAAATGGCTGATTTCTTTGGCATTTCTTGTGAGTGATTTTGAATTTGTCCTCATTTTTAATTGTTAAATTTCACCTAAAAGTATGGTCAGCAAAAGCACCTGGATAAAAATGTCAAATTTGGTTAAATTAATTAATTTAGATTCTTTTTATTTGGGCAAATTTGTATTTTTATCATACATTGTTGCTTAACAGAAGCTTAAAATGAACATGCTCACATTAGCCTAAAAAATATATGCTAGGCCCAGATGAGCCAGGTTTTTCAAATTCTTGTCACTAACTGTATAAAGTGGAGTGATATCTTTCAGATGCAGGCTAAAAAAGAGTGATCATTTCTATTATGTGTGCTTCACTCTAAGTGGGTCCCTGTGGAGGACAATTTTGGAGAGATCTTTCCCGATAAGAAACAAGCCCTGCATGCATTAATATTACATTAGACCCAGCATCACAGAGCCGTCTGCTCAGTCAGGTATAGAGAGCTTTTCATTGACATCTCCTTATCATGTTAATATTACACTCATCAAAGAAGACTACATCACGGAGAAGGAGGAGGGAGGAGGGAGAGGGGGGATACAACAAAACGTGCAAAATTACAGATTATTCTTATGAGAAGTCTAAAAGGAGGAACAGACACTAAAATGGTTATTTAGGTCACATATTCACTGTAATGCACAAGAAAGAGACAAATGCCGCAGGAAAGGCGTCGTTTGCGTGTGTGAGTGTGTGTGTCTCGGTCGAAAATATGACATGCATGGCCAGTCACACACACATACACACACAAGCACACGCACACACACACAGAGAAAGAGCGACTCCTCAATGCCGGCAGCAGGAGGGGTGCAAATCTCCAGCGAGAGGGAGACAGGTGCAAGGCTCAGCTCTCTATACTGTAGCTTAAATGCATTTAAAGTCCATTCTTAACACACGCTCCCCCTCTTTATTTCAATGAGATTATTCTTGTGCGGGTGCTTTTGTTGGCTCGTGTGCGCGCTTTGGGTGTGTGCGTGTTTTGTGGGCGTCTATGTTATATTTTAATGTCAGTTAAAAGACAAAGGCAAGAATAAAAATGAGAGGATATCATTTTAATTAATGCTTTTTCGTGTGTTAGGGCTGGGTTTCTTCTCCAAGCTGTCGGGCACGGTGCCATCCTGCAGAATTAACCAAATAACGCTCCTCTAAACACGTGTGAGGTTAACAAAAGGCGGAGCGCGTTTTAAGAAAAAAAAGAAAGAAAAAGATGCAGACTGGGAGGCCGGGAGGCGGACGTGTGCTTGTTTCTGTGCCAAACTTTGTCACTCTCATTTGAATGTGAATGGTATTTACCACTGAGAGCTGCTTAGAAGGACCCCGCGTCTACAATGCACAACCTCCTTTTCTGAAGGATTTTTCAATTAGCGCCACCACCCCCTCCCTTTTTGCCACTAATCGGGGCTAATTAGGCTTTATCGCGGGGTAATAGCTTGTATTAATTGCCTCGCGGGCCAACTGTTGAGGAATTTGGCGAGTGATCCAATTGAATCTGACAAGTTTATTCCGTCTATTTAATATTCATTATATTCTAATAGGACACTTGTTTGCATGAATACAACAATTAGGCCCAAGCTTGCAGCAACACGGTAGGCCTGCGTAATTTTGTCAGCCTACTCTGCAGAACAGAGCTCAAATCTAATGTATTTAATGTTGTTTAAAACAAGCAAACAAACAAACAAAAAAAACAATAAATTGCAATAATGCATTGCTGCATAAATGACGGAAATATTGCAATTTATTATTATTTTTATGTGACACAAAATGCATGATTTTATTTTCATGCACTGGCCACTTTAACATTTTTAAACACATTTTCATGCACCATCAGCTCAGTGTAGTAAAATATAGGCCTACTGTTTGTGCTTACCGTACTGTCACCTTTAAAAATAAAAAAAATATTTTTTTTAAATATATTTTTTCTATCATTTTATCAAGCTCTAAACAGCAACAGCACATCTAGATAATGAAGCTGAAGCAATCTCCTTCATTTGACTATTAGGCATGATTTTTTTTTTTTTGGCAAACAAGTCATATTGGGACCTGCCACAATCAGACGTTTCACCCATCTGAATTTGTTTTTCTCAACTCTAAACATCATTTATTTATCCCTCACCTTAGCCTCAACTCCCTCCCTCTCTCTCCCTCCTCTTAAAAAACAAATAATAATGTTTATTTAGTCCTCATTATTAAGAGTTACCTTCAGTCACTCAGAGACCAAAGGGATTTCAAACATGACATCATAGTTACTGCAAAGAACTGACATATCGCACAGGGGATAGGGCCTGTAGTCTTACATAGCCAAAATTGATGTGCAACTAAAATAGAAACCTGAAACATCAATGCAGGATGTAAATGTATCTACTCGCGAGAATGTTTGATCATTAATCAATTAACATTTGTGAAACAAAATAGTTCCGTGTTTGGAAGAAGAAGAAGAAAAAAACGGACGATGAAAGCACCACCACGACATTTAGAAAAGAGCAAAAGAAATAATTAATTGCCTGCATGTTTCTATTTATATTGGTTACAGTAAGCTATTAGCCCCCTCCTCCTCCTCCTCCTCCTCCTCCTCCTCTGTGGGTGCCATTCTATCCATGAAGGGCAAAGAAGGGCCTGGATGTGGAGCAGGTCTGGACAGCATGCAGGAAGAGTCTGGGTGGAAGGGTGAGGGTGGATGTAGGCTTGTGGGGGGGGAGGTAAACCCACCCTAAGGTAACCCCCCCTTTTGATTCGCACACTACACACCACTTATACCTTATTCTGGGCTGAATATTTTATAGGCCCCAACAGCTGAAACCATCTGCAGGCTGACTGTTATGTAAATATCAGGCCTTTTTTTTAGCAAAAATTTTAAAAATAATAAATGCCCTCTTCATTTATTTTCAAATCAATTTCACTTTTGATTTCTTAATACATTTATTTTTAGCGTTACATTTCTGCAGCAGAGAACATGCAGGCCATGCAGCAATGAATCAGACGAGCACATTCATAATTATGCAAACCAAAAAATGCATACAAATAATAATTCTTAAAAAAAAAAAATCCAGGATCCAGAGAGTCAGTGAATTGGCTACTTGTCCTCTCCATGAGAGCCGGGTGAGCCGTCAGTCATTCTGCGCTGGGTGTCACAGCAGTTACATGAAGGCATATGGCTCTCAGCTGCCCCCCGCATGAAACCTCAACTAGTCCCGGTGAAGTTCAAGGTCTCTGCAGCCAGTGACCACTGACAGAGCCGGGAGGACACACACTGCAGCGCCTGCTGTCTGGATGCCTCTCTGACAGTCCGGAGCAGCCCAGTTAAAAGTAATATAATTATCAAAATCCCTTTATCATTATTATTGTTATTATTATTATTATTATTATTATTATTATTATTATTATCTTAATTTATTTTTAAGATGAGTTTATGTGTAAGCTTTATAAAAAAAAAGTGCCATGCAGACATTTGATGATTTCTCCTTGAAACACATCTGTTATTATTTACCGTTACCATTAATTTAACAACAGTAAACACCTGTCAGGAATAAATATCAAAAGCTTCACTTCGAATTTTACCTTTAACTTAAAGCAAAAACCACGAGAATTTAATTTGCCTTTCAATCACATTGTTTACAAGAGGAAGCATTGTCGCGCATTTCATAAATATAGATGAATGGCTCATGTGTGCCTCAGTTGAAATTTATCTTTAAAAAAAAGAAAACTCGCTATTTAAATGGTTTAGGCACTGGCAGAACGCAGGGATCAATTTCCTTTTATTGTTAAAGCTAAAAAGTTGCACTGTTATATCGGAGGCTGCGAGCTGAGGGCCCTAATTAGACTAATGTGCTCCTTACTTCAAACGTTAAAATGCTTCAGTCACACACTACTTTTTTGTTATTAACTTGATTATTCTTTAAAATAAAAAAATTAGAAGCTATGACATCATTGTGGTGATAAACACTAGTTGCAGTTTAGAGGTAGATCGACTTAATTAACAGCATATAAACGCACAAAACGTAATGTGCCATGTTTAGTGAAGAAGCCTTATTTGAAAACCATTTTGTAAAAGTTACAGTACATGCTTGATTATGTGTATATGTCTGTTTATTCCGTGGTAATTAATTATGTAATTGCATGTAACACTTGAAGTTGTGAGATGCCCCATTCACTGTCATTTTGTGCAAGGTGCTACTGTTTTAAAGGATGAACACAATCACATGATTTTGTTTCAAAAGCAACTGCAACCTCAGTTGATATTAATGTATTGTCCAAAATCATGTCATTTCAGAGGAAATGAGCATGCAGTTTCTCCAACTTTCATCATTGAAGCAATTTATCAAAGTACCTTTAATACTATGAACAAAAATATATCCAAATCTTTTTTTCCCAGAATAAAATAATGACAAAAAATTCTGCAACAATTGAAAAAAATACATTAGAAATATCTAATTTAATCTGAACAAATTAATAAAATATGTTTCCAGTATTTTTAGGGCTGAATCAATGGTATTTGTTTGTAAAAGTTTACAATAAATTATCCTATCATGTGGAAATATGTGATTAAAAATTGCTTTACTGTTTACTGAAGGGACACCCAAACCTTTTATCTTTTTTTTAACTAAACTACCTGAAGTTTGTCTTAAAAAGGGGAACATGCACAAAAAAGAAAATGAGGAATGATGAAGATGCAGGTTATACAGAGATGAGGAAGAGGAGTAAGAGGTTATGAAGCAACAGAATCAGATGAAGAGACGCAGTCAGTGGATGATAGGTGGTCCCAGGTGTCTGTAATGACATCAGGATGGGAGAGATCCCGCATCTGCATAGTGCAGGAGATCCTGTTTCCTCAGAAAGTCTCTTCATGAGAGACAGGTCACGGCCAATAGCCTCTGTCTGACACATAATTGGTGATATTGATTATAGGTTATCATATGCTGCGGGCCATTTGTAAGATAATGCTGCAGGGGTTAATTTGTCAGCCATTAACCTTTTGGACTGGTGTGTATGTACGTGTAAATTAAGTTTGAAACAACTTCTAACTAGGTTCATCTAATAAATGGAATGCTAACGTGTTTAAGCTATATTACAATACAACACCGTGGATGATGACAGTTTAAACACACTTGACAGGTGGGCAGATTTCTAAAGAGACCGTCATGTGCTTTCCAAATTAACCCCCTCTCAAAGCTTCCAGAGCTGCATCTATAGCATGAATTCTTGTGCTGACCCTTTAGAAAAATATCTCCTCACCTAAAAATGAAAGTGACATTTACAGGAAACACCTTTTCCTCTTGCCTCAAATCTGTGAAGTGGCTGCTTGCCTACATGCCTACAGGACTCTGAAAGTTGATCCAGCCCATCAATCCAGACTAATGGGTGAAGGGGAAACTATGCAAAGAGACAAGTCACTCTGTGCTGACGTAGCACCTAAAACTACAGCTTCCACCTGATATCAATTTTATATCCTTTCACTAAGCTATAAGAATATGATGAACGTCTGCAAAATGATTATATAAACCAATAATCGCGTGTAATCACTGTGTCAACTAATGCGTAATGATGTTATTACTCACAATATATTAATATAAAGGGAAAGACATGAATTGGAAATGTGGGAAATATAATTTGCTGCAATTTTTGGTATATCTGAGTTCACTTACCATAATGAAAATTAATATCTTCCTATTATTTCTATCTTGTTATACTTTAAATGCAACCCTTCAGTAGGCACTTCAGGGCAAAAAGTTGCAATGTTGCAAAGTAGTCAAACAGTTTTAACGGCTTCAGAATCATCACAGTTTGCCACATATTTTGGTTTTTATCTCAGCGAGGAATAACACATCAAATACACAAAATCACAGAAAAGAGAAAAGCTGTAACCTTTGAGAAAGTCGATCAGAGGCGATCAGAGGTGTAGAAGCACCTAGTACAGCCCAGAGCAGTAAAGACAACCCACTTCAACTTGAAAAACATGACATTTGCCACCTCAGAGCATAAAACATGTCTCTCTAACTCTACACCTGTAAACCTGTAAACCCACACAATGTAGATCAAGAGGGAAACCGAGCTATTCTCACTCCAGCAAACACTATTAAAAGTTACTCAGTAATGGGCGTGCATGCACGCAAGTACTGCCTTGTGTACAGTAAGTGTGTGTGTGAGTGTGTGTGTCAGAGAGAGAGAGAGTGAGGGAGAGGAGAGAGAGGAAGAGGGAGGGGAGGGGAGGGAGGGAGACAGTGTGAAAAAGTGAAAGCATGAGTGAGTGCTGGTCAGCAAATCAGTCAGTCAGCAAAGCTCAGTTGACAAAGTGAAACAGAGCAGGGCAGCCCCAAAGAAAAGGAAGGCACAGGTACCTGTGTGGAGCAGTCCGGTGGCGGGATTAGCCCTCCAGCTCGGTATGCATTAATTATCCTCCAGAAAGATGGGCGCTCTATAGGCTCGCTCCTGACCCGGCACTCCTACTGTCCCACAGTCAAAGGAAAGGATGGATGGAGAGGAGCGAGAGAGAAAAGAGGAAGAGAAATGGGAGACGAGGAGAGAAGAGAGAGGAAAGGGAGAGGGAGAGAGAGGGGGGAGAGAGTCAGATCCACTGCTGCCCTGACACCATGACTGGTCCACGTGAGATTGATCACACACTCGCACTCACACACACTGAGGCCTCTGCAGTGACAGGGGGGAACTGCCAAGGAGTAGCATGCTTTGTCTAGCCTGGGGACACACATACACAGACGAACGGACGGCCACGACGCACATGCACACACTTGCATGTTAGAGACGCGCACAGACACATGCACACGCTGACTTGGACAAACACACACGTGGCCTATGACTCACACACTGTCTTATGAGTTGCGGCTATAATTAAAGCTTTTTTTTTTTTAATCAATCATCTCACTAAACTGGACTCAACATGCCTAAAACTACCTTTTCTCATTCTGTTGTCCAGACTATAAAAAGGATTTGGTGTTAGAGAAGCCCTCATTAGCATTCAGTGGCTGCCCCCCTGCACATCTGTTCAGTAGTCTAATGCCTGTTAGGTTGCGGGGCAGCTGAAAATGGACAGCAAAATAAAAAAGGTCAAAAGTCTGGCACCGAGAAGCAAGAGGACTGCGATTACACACAATAGACAATAAAAGAGATGCATATGAGCAGCGGCAGTGTGCCTGGCCTCTGCACCTTCAGGGAGGACAAGGTTCACACTAATCTCATGAATGCCTTAAACACACACACACACACTCACACATGCACAGCATCGACTTGCAAACAACACAATTGTCCACTAGCATCCAAAAAAATGTAAAATATATATTAAAAATGTGCTCTGTGAAAATGTTTTTTATTTTTTTCCGTGTTTAAGGTCCCAAGTTACAAGTTCACTGTCACTTTATTTTAGTGTCATTTCTTTTTTCTTTTTTTTTAAATAAAGTAATTACTGACCGCATCCTTCCATTACATACATACTGTAAGTCAAATAAACATGAACCAGTGAGATATAAGCAGTGATGGTGATGTTGAAAATCAATTTGCATTGCATTAAGCAAATATAAAGGCTAGCAGTTCAGTTCTCTACTGCTTAGAAAAATCACATTTCCCAAATCAACCGTCCCCTTCAGCCATCTTCTCCTGCCACTAACCATGGAGAAGGGGGGGGGGGGGGGCACTGTCTCAGTCAGCTGGCCTCTGTATGCAGATTGATCCAGATGGACATGGCGTCCAGACCTCCAGTCCCCCATAGACCCTCTGGCTGAACTTGACTCCCAGGACTACAGATGGGAAGGAGGGCCCCTCACCTTTGGTGAACCCGAGGACCCCCCGACACCCTCACCCCCACTACGGCAGACCGTAGGCTGAGCCACCTATCCAGTAGCCAGCATTAAAAATCGTTCTAGATTGAATTCAGGTCGCTTTCCCAACAGCTATCATCACAGATAGCTGATCAATACTAGGACATTATCACAGAACGCTTCCTCAAACACAGTGTCAACATGCGAATCCTGGTCGGGGAGTGTGTGTGTGATCACTGAGGTGGAAAGAAGCCGTGGCCTGGCGGTTACGCGGAGGAGCCTCAGAGAGGAGAACCCTTTGAGCAGAGCTTGAACCCTGGGGGGCTGCAGGTTTGACTGGCTATGTTGCTGAGCATGCTGGGCCACAACTTAAAAGGAGATCAGAGGGCTGTACCTCAGAGCAGCAAAGCCCTCTTCCTTCCTCCTCATCTCTCTCGCTCTCTCTGCACTCTCATCCTGTCCATTTTCTCCAATACTTTTACAAACCACCTTACATTTCACTGTGAATTCTGCAAAGAGATGTTACAGTTTGTGGACAAAATCCATTAAATACACAAGATCTTTCTTATGCAGAGAGGCAGCGCTGAATGAAGAGTACCTCCATATGAGAAACTACAAATAACATAATGCACCATGCTAGTGAAATGCAATGTCCTACCAACAAAGCCAATAGGTTTCAAATGAATTTCTACATAAGCAAACAGATTCTTTATGTACCCATGTCCCACCCTTTCGCTGACCCTGTGACCCCAGGTGCTACGATCCGTGTGCAGTCTGAGTTGTTGTCTTGCCTGCTCTCCCTCAGGGCCTTTCCTGCCATCCTAACCTTGTTTCTGATCCAGTCCTGCTCTGTTCTCCTCCCCTATGTTCTGCCTGGTAATGCCGTTTTCCCACTCCCCCCGGTAAGTGTCTCATATATTGGCCTTATCGGAGGCCTATCTACACTGCACAACATTTACCTTGCTGGAGCCCAGCAGAGAGAAAGTCAGTATCTTCATCAAACACCAGTCAGCAGAGAGAAAAAAGGGGATTGAAGGACTGCTTTATGAATTATTAAGATTAAAATCTTTCTCATATTACCTGTCCTTTCCTCCTTCCATTCCATTTTCTTCCCTTTCTTTTTCTTTTTTGGTTAAATTTTAAAACATTTATATCCCTCTGTTCCTGAGTAAACGAGCTCGGGGCCGATTTTCCATTAAAAATAAAAGTTGAGGAGAGGAGGAAAGAGAAGAAGAACGAAGCTTGGTCGGTTTTAGTTTTTAGTCATCTTTAATCAGCCCGGTGTTTCTGTGCTGGGGAAGAAAAGACTCAGATGAAACAACAGCGTAATGATTTTTTTTTCTTCTTACTAGTTTTCTGCAGTCTTGGATGTTGGAAACTTAAAAGGAATGTAAAAGAAAGACTTTCTTACCTTTTCTTATTACTGTCAGTGAATCCTTGCTCATCCTGACTTTGTTCAGTGCTCTAAGTAATTTTCCAACTTATTCAAAAAATGATGCATTAACAATGTACTTGCCATTATCCCAGGTCAGGTATTTTTGAATGGCGGATTCATGGCTGAGAGCCTGAGCATTCCTTTAATGATAGTCTGCCTGTATCAAAGAGACTGGCCTTAACCTATGACATGATCTCTTTCAATTTCTCATTTTACCTCCAAATGTCTTACCTACTGGTTTAAATTGCATTAATTCATTAGGAAAAATACATGAGCAGAAGCACATGGACTTTTTTTTTTTTTTTTTTTTACAGGTACAATAGTGACTTCACTTGCTCAATACAAGCTACAAATCTGTCAATCACAAAAGTGTTTGATTTGAAAAAGCTTTCTTATAGAAAAAAGATTGCTCAGTGATGTTAAAAAAAACAAAGCATTTCTCTTGTAAAACTGCTCAAGCTATTTAAACTTGTGGCTCATTTCAATCAAACAGCACAGCATCTGACTTTGTCGATTAATTCAACCTAAAATATAGCGAGGAGAGAGCTATTTGACTGGCATAATATTTAGTTCAAAAGAATAATGAAATCAGACTTTCTTGTAATAGAAAAAAAAAATGTTCATACTTTGACAAAATTCTGGATTGCGTCTTTGCCAAGGTTTGCATCAAAGGAGCGTGTAGATTTTCAGAATTCTGTCTATTCAATATCACACATAAAGCACAGAATGGACATAAAGAAGACCATTAAGACCATTATTTAGGGAGACGACCCCAGTCTGACTTGAAAGTATGGTCTCTTCTCTGAAGGGCCATCATAACTAGAGCATGAGAGCAAAGGTCATAAGGCCCCACAGGAGCCATCGGGATCCAGGAAATAATCCAAGCGCTCCATAGAGGGCACTCAGTGGACAAGTCCGACTAGTAGACAGAGGTAGCTGCGCCACAGCTTAAACAATGCGAGGATCCTCACAGATAGTCTGTGGTCTCGGGCCTGCTATTCATGATGCAGATGTGATACGGGGGGCTCGCCAATGTGGTCATACATCCTGAGCAGTGTGTGTTTAAATGTGCTCTTAATAAAATATTTCTGGGGCTGTGCGGAGTCGTGGTCCCTGCGCTCATTAGAGGTCTCTGACCAGCTTGATAAGTGCGGCTCTGCTCCATAATGATTTATTAAGGCTGGGGGTGGGGAAGGCTGGTGGGTCCAAACTGCCTCAGGACACTCCAACCGCAGACACATTTAAGGGTAAAGGCTCGGAATAGAGGGTGCCTCTGAACAGATTTACATCATCCAAGATGCATTTCAAAATGAATTATGTAAGACGAAATGAAATACATAGGAGTTTCGCAATTTTTGCCGCCTTTTTTCCCCCAGCCCTTTTTTCTTCTCTTCCTTCCTTCCGATGCTCTCGTCTGCATCGCCCTGAGGTAAATTCATGTCCATTTGCTTTATAGAGCAGAGCACTAATGGACAGACAGGGGGACATAAGGGATGGTGTTTAAAAATGAATGGAAGGGAGATGGTCCGATGTGCACAAACAAACAAGTTTCACTAATTCACAGGTTTAGGCGGAGTCGTGTTGGTCTGGGCTGTGGACCCAAGACGCAGGCCTGATGAGTGTGACTTAACTTATGTAGGTTGGGGTGACTGGGTGGTGGACTGTTGGGTCAGGCACTTTGTCACACTGCTATTTCTTCACTGTCAGCTAGCAGAGAAGTTTGAAGGCTGACTTGGATGCAACCAACTGACAGATCAACAACCTAACTGATCTAACTGTGTGAGCAAAACACTCACTTTAAATCTCAACAGGTGCATTTAGTGAATGTGGTCTATGTCTATTGATTCTTTTCCTATAGCTGTACATATACCCAAGCTATAAGAATACTACACAAAAACATTGCTTAAAAGATCTGATTACCACAAAGCAGCAAGACCAGGTCAGCATCTCAAAATGTTATCTCTGCAAGAGCAACCTCAGAGAACCAGCTCCTTCAGTGCTACAGTTTTGTCACACAGGATCTACTTTAAGTCCAGTATCATGTTGCTGTGGCTGCACAGTAGTCTTAAGCTCCGACTGACATTCAGTGACATAACATTTCGTCTCATTTTAACAAATGTATCCTGCCTGCCACGTGGTTAATTCCTCTCAAGGCCTGATAACACATATCATTTGTCCATGTGTGCACTAGGATCACAAGATGTCGGAATTGTGCGAAGGGTCGTACGAGAAGGAAAGAGCAACAGCTATGTGAGACGAGCTAGACCTATGGAGTAGGGTGTGAACAGGTGTGGGCTGGAGCTGGTCAGCAGACATTATGAGAGTAGAGAGACTAGTGAGTCTTGGAGGCATCTCTACAGTGAAAAGCTTGGTATCCTCCAACAGAGGAAACAGGCTTAGTGGTTGGAGGATAGATCTTTTTTTTCCTTGCCACAGTTAATTTTCAAATCTCCAACATCCTATGGCTGTCTGTTTTTCTTCTTCTTTTTTTCTGTTTTTTCTGCTTTCATTCTTTTCTTTTAAAATGAAACTGGAGCTGGGGCGGTGATAGTGATAGATGGCTCAGCGCTCTAACACTTTATCCAATCCGGCGCAGATTTCATCCAATAAAGAATCACTTGTGCACTCTCAAACTAAATGGAAGTCAGGCAGCGGAGAGAAAGGGGCTGCCGTGTGTTTCTGAGCTGCGAAAATCAAATTTTCTTAAAGCTGCCGCAGCAGTGGCTGGCGGAAAAGGCAGCAACAGCCATGACTGGCCAGGGCCACGTCTGCACACACAATTTAATCCATCACAGAGCGCCTGACACCATATCAATCAACCTTTCATCAGCATGCCCCCCCACCCCCCCTTCAAAAAAAAGAAGGAAAAAAAAAAAACAATATTTCTATTCAATCACCTCTGACTGAACCAGGCCTACAACCCACTGACCATTGGGGAAGACCAGAAAACTCCAGCTGGTTCAGAAATCTTTTCACATGAATGCAAGCATAAAGCAGAACACGTGCAAACTTGCTTATTCTCATGTGTGTGTGCCAATACACAAGATGGTGGAGAAAATATTCAGAAATCTAAGCCCTTCCTATTGCCTCCCCATGAGGTACAATACACATGTGGAAAATATTTCTACAGTTAGAGATGAAGTATTATAAATACACTGCATGGGCTCCTTAGTGTTGTTTGAGAATTTAATATCACAGAGATATTATTTATGTTTGATGACAGCGATGACACACCATCAAATTCTCTGTGCTTCTTTAAGTTTTCCTGTATGATAGTAACCCACCACCCCTCCACCTTACCCCCTCCCATCACTGTCCTTTGTTCCGGGAATATAGTCCCTCTTACCCCCTCTGTATCCCACAGGCTGTGGCTCCAGTGGCCTATGATTTATAATTCATAGGGGCCGCTTTTATATGGGACCTTAGTCTACCTGATACCCTGCCACTGGGCCTGTCCTGGGACAGTGGGAGGGGGGCTCTTCATTACGCCTGGCACCGGAGCACTAACATGACACCCGTCTCTTTGAAGCAGTGGTGCTGTATGTAAATTGGACATAATAATCTATTTTTCCCAGTCAAGGTACTGAGTCATATTCCCGAAATGGATGCTGTATATTTTTTTTCTCCCATCAGCCATTTTGTTTTTATCAACTTTCTCCCTGTTACTTACTCGCGTTCTTTTGCTATCATTCATTCCGACAAACACACACACACACACACACACACACATTAACATGGTACTTTCCTCACTGAAAATTGAACTGAACTTTCATTTTTCCACTTAATCCTTGCCTTTTTCATGGACATGTGTGTGACGGTGCTCTTTCTTCCTCCAGGACCTGTAAAGCTCAGGTCTCAGGGTATCCACATTACTTCCTCTCCGGTTCGCTCTTTGCTCTGACCTCCCTGCATACCAGAGAGGTCTCCAACCCAGGCTGTGCTCTGTACTCGGTGCTCTTGGCCTAGGGCTCTGCTTGGCCTCCATGCTCCACTGGCTCCCTAAACCCTGGTGAGGCTCCAAAAGGCCAAACACTGTACTTGTTGTGGATGCCCCACCACCCACCAGTGTCTCTGGTGCTGCAATGGAGGGGAAGAGAAGAAGGGGGGGGGGGGGGGAGCTTGTCTGATTGCCAGCAGCAGCTCAAATGACAAAGAGAGAGCAGCTCAGCCTGGATCAGACGCGTGTATTATTGTTGTTGTTGCTAAGTGCTCCTGACTAATTATTCCTCCCTCATTTGCAAACGGGGCTGGTGCTCATTTACATATCAATGGGGGCGAGCGGAGGGTATGATGTCAAGGAGTGCGGGTTAAGCGTGTGGCTAAGCTTGGGGAGCACAGAGGCCATCATCCCTACAACAAACAAAACCCCCCACCCCAACCCCCCATCCCGACTCCAGAACCCACATCACTACCATGACACCCCCTGCTGTGTTAGTCTAATAAACAGACGAAACAGAATGGAAGACAGGCTGTTGTTTGGGCGGGGGGGGGGGGGGGGGCTGACATAGCGAAGAGCTCTCTGTCAAATCAGCGGGTTGCCCCTGGATTAGTTCAGTTGTAACACAACCCCGCGCTCCACGGAGATCATTTAGGCAATTATCAAGAACAAGGCCGGCTGCAGTGTTGAACAGCTCACTTCAAAGGCCTACACCAGATGAACAGTTACAGCACACTGGTCAATTTCCATACAAGCCACCCCCTCCCTCCCCGCTCTCCTTCCCTCACTCCTCCTCTGCTTATGCCTCCAGGCATTTTGACTGTGCTAATGAACATAACACCCCCTCCCCACCCCAAACACACGCTCCTTGCTACTGTATGATGAGAAGTTCATGATGCGCTCTCTCTCTACTGTCCCTCTGAAACACAAAGAGACGCAGACCCCAGTGAAGGACAACTGCGCCTGCCAGACGCTCGCCTCATATCTGCGTCTATCAACTGAAAGGTTTTATATTTTGAACATGCAGAATATTCCTCTGCAATTTGTAAACTGATGAGGGTGCTGGCACGGGAAGAATGACTCACTTTGAGAGTTAAAGTTTAGTATCCTTTCAGATGTTGATGGTAAAGATTGAGACTCCAGACTGTGTCTAACTCACGAGAAAAATAACCACCAATTGTTGGTACAGAGGCATATTTTAAATAACGATAATGGCGTAAAGTTTTTATTTTCCCTGTCAGGGCAATGTTTTTATTTTCCACTGGTGGCACCCTGTTGAGTAAGGGTGCCACTGCGAGATCAACTTCAGTGAGCTGTTGAAATAAACCGTTTGACATAAACTAAACAAAAAGACTACTCAACTATAAGAGTCAAGCACATATTCAGCAGTAACCAGAACTGATTTAAAAGATGTATTACTAACTGCGGATGTGAAGTTCACATATCAATTAAATTTGATAGGCTTGTATTTTTTGGGATCGCTGTCACAATCTTTGAACAATTGTCACAATTTCTGAGGAAATAATATTCAGTATGACTGTCTGTGATTCATTAAATCATACAGAACTGCTCCTCTACAGTCTGACAATTCCCTGTAACTATAATTAAGGCTAAGATGTCTCAGTGAGCAGTGTGACAACAAAAATGTAGCATTAAACATGCCAACATCGCCAGTTTTCTGTGTGTGTGTGTTTCTCTAAATTGGGAACACACAGGAAAGGTCTAATAAAAATGCTAAGTCTTAATAGAGTTTTTTTTCCCTCTCACTCATGCCTGCCACTTCAGTACATACCTACTGTATATCCAATTGTCTTTTCCCTCTCTCTTGCACCATTTCTCACACACACAGAGACACACACACACACACACACACACACACACACACACACCCAACAAGCTCTGTGGCACCGGACTTTCTAATCAGACTGGGTCATGTTTTATTGTAAAGATCCAAGACAAACATACAAGCAACCAGATCCTCCACTCAGGATAGAGTTTCTAATCATGCACTATAAATTATTCAGCTTCGAAAAATCTGCCTTCCCCAAATGTTTATTGATGCAGGACGGACAGTGTCAGACTGGTGACATGGATATGGATGCTGCCATCAAAGTTCGGAAGGAGCCGCAGGGTGAGGCGGGGGTTGGCCCAGGTCAGGGAGCCAAGGATAGATACCCAACGCGTCAGATGAGAGCAAGAACCTCTGCCACGGAGATAATCGATTGACTTTGAGGATGCGGAGACATAAGAGCCGACGACAGAACAAGACAGAGAAATTAAATGTGGTAAATGCAGAAGATAAAACAACGGCACAAGAAGTCGATCGACAAAGTTACAGGAAAAACATAAGATAATGGTAGTAGCTTAGGCTACCAGAAGTCTACGGTTCATTCAGACTGTACATTGGACACATTATATTGAGACAAGCAATGCTTAAGGAGATGCTTATATTCAGCAGCTCAATAATAATGACAGGAAGTTATTTTGTAAATTTTAAGAGCATACCGAATTCCCAAATGGTTTTATTCTGACAAGTCACATCGAACAGAATGCAACACTGCCCCCCGCCGCACTGATAACATAAAATTATGTTTTCTTTAAATGTATTAAATTCATATACATAAATATAATATCACAATCTCAGTTTCTGCCTCCATCCCTTTCTTCTCTCCTCTCCTCTCCTCTTCATATCTTTCCCATTAGATCAGAGTGGGTGTCAGAGAAATTGGCTAATTTGTATTTGTTGGAGATGTAAACTTGTTTAAATCTTTAATAAAACAACAAGGATGAAATATCAGACATCAGCTGCAGAGCATGAAGGACAGCATTTTTATATCATGTCATTTCAAAGCCTGGGAGATTGTGTGTGTGTGTGTGTGTGTGTGTGTGTGTGTGTGTGTGTGTGTGCCCTTTAAGTTTGCAAATGGTTCCATGGTGATATTATTCTTATTTGAAATATTTACCTCCCCTTTCTGAATCTTCAGCACTGGCACCAGAGACGGCATTAATCCACAACAAACCCCCTGGCAGCCATTTCTCAAACATTTCACAAATGAGTTTCATATATCTTAACAGGTTATTGGCTTCATTTCTAAATAATGTTACATTTTGAATGGAGCTGTTGTCGCACGATGGCAGATCACTTAGCAGGAGAGAAAAAACAAAAGGTCAGCCCAGCTCGTGCATGAGAATGTTCTTTTTGTTTCAACTTATTATGCAAGTATCATCACTGTGTATCTGTGAGTGGATGACTAGTTTCATAAGATGGAGATTCTCTCCCCGGTGGGAGCTTATTGGATCAGTAAAAAAAAAAAAAAAAAAAAAAAAAAATGACTGCAGCCATTTTGCCTGCTTATCAGTTTGTTAGATTATTGCTTCTATACCTCTTTGGAAAAAAAGCTATGTTTATACTGTCTGTGCACTAAAAGGTAAGAGCGGGATGCCTTGTATCCAATAATTTCTCGCATGAAACAATCTAACAAGTTCTTACTCCCAACTCGTCATATACAGCAGGTTGGGCAGTAGTCAGGTTCACAGGATGTAGACCGTGGCTATAAAGCAAGTTATTGGCGCCTATCTCAGATGGTGAAACGCTTACTGCATGCTACTGTTTTCAAAATCCACACCCTACATGAAACTAGCCTCACATGGACAGACCTATATTGACACTTCGTGATGTGCATGGAACAACAACAACATCCTAACTAGCAACCTACACACTAAAATGTCTTTTATTGATTTATGTGGCTTTTTTTGTGTGGATTTAGCAATTCAGATGCCAGATCTCGCATCCCTGCCGAGACAAGGTTCCTCCCAACAGTATTTTGCAAGGGCACCATTGCTGCATTCTGGCCTTGGTGTCACCCAAGACTATTGTGAATGGTTTAAAGAAATACAAACACCCCAGAGTGTTTTTTTATCCTCAGTGTAGAGTGATGATGGGTTCCGTGCACTGGCAAAGTGTAAGATAGGTCTGGCTATGCGAGACCACTTGGTCAGTGGCCCTATGTTACGAACTGACGCTCTAGGTACCCCTAGTGTCAGATTTGGACCATGGGGGATGCCGTGTCAATTTAAGCTTATTACACGCAAAGTGTCTTTTCAAAATAAACTTCTGTGTCCACAGGAAATGTAGGTTTCATGACCAAAACTACTTCAAAGTTAGGCAACAAAACTCCTAAGCTTAGAAAAATGATCAAGGTTAGGTTACAATTATTTATTACATAGCTTACCTTACATAAGTGTTACTGAGTATGTCACACGACATATGTTATGTTTGTCACCTGACATGTATACCACATGATGTTACATAACTTTTTTTTCCCCCCAACATGGACAAAACATGCATATGGACCTTTGTTTATAAAGGACACAAAGGGGAAATTTACTCAGTATAAATTAATTCATAGGTTTTACTTTACTCCTTTTAAGTTTTACAGAATGGGTCTACTGGCTAATAATCTATCTCAGAAATGTCAGATAGAAACAGGAACATTTCTACATGCAATCTGGGAATATAAAGCAGTTTACCCATTTTTGGAGAAAGTTGTGGATCAAACAGAGAAGTGGTTGGGTACGACAGTACCTAAATCACCAAGACTATAGCCCTTTTTAAATAGAAATTGTGCAAATTTGCAGGAAAGCCCAATCAGTCTTCTTTCAGCATTGGCAGTATAAAACAAAATTGGGGAGTGCGGCAAAATGCCGCCTACCTACTTTTGTTTATACAGAATGCGTCTTTTTCGGGTAACGGGGAGCATGAGCAAGTAACAAAACGTGTAGCTCAGCGTGTGACGTAAACAGTGACGTGGGAGGGAAGCCACAGCTGGTCAGTCCTTCAGTGATTCTCTCATAAGTCGGCCCATTCTTCACCGTTCCTGTCATCTGCCGGTTGATGGCCTCTTCGTTTGCGAGGGCAAGGAGGACGCGCAATTCCTTGTCTCCCCAGTTGCTCATCTTTACAGTGTCTGTCAGGTTTGTGTTTCCCTCTTGCTCCTAGCTGCTTGCTAATTCCTACTATCAGCTGTTTCCTGTTTATCCACCGCCAGTGGCTCGCACGTGCAGCGTCATCAACAGCTCCTCCCACAAGTCTTCAACAGCCCCTCCCGTTGCGGAAGGCTGCCTCAGTCTATTTACACTAAAAGGGTTCCATCAATATGACTATCCTACGAGGCGGAAAATTGGGCACCTTGGATGAACTCGCCAATCCGGCTCTGTGTGTCTAAACACTTGCAGCTTGGCGGCAAAACAGCCCAGCATTTGCAGAAAATCTGGCAGTGTAAAAGGGGCTTGAGTCTAATGGGGGACAAAACAGATTTGTCAAATGTATCAAAACATGATCTTGTTGTGATAAATGTAGGGGTTGTCACAGCTGCTCGAGTGATCCTCAGATTCTGGAAGAGTACCTCCACCTCCAGATTTTGAAAAATGGAAGGAATCTATGTTAGAAAATGCACCAAACAAACACGTTAGCTAGGGTCAGCAATGGCGCTGATGGCTTTAAGAGGTCATGGGCAGGCTTTTTTGTTTGTAATATGTCTGTTGCACTGTCATGATTTGTATATAGTTGTAGAATGTGTAGTTACCAGGTGCCTATGGATATGATGCCTTCAATAACAATACTGTCGGTTTGTTCAGATTTGACTGAATAGATAAATAAAAATTTGAATTAAAAAAAAAATAGAAAGTCCTTTGTTTGATTGAGCTATACACCACTCGTCCTTCCCACTCCACTCAGAATTTTTTGCTCTTTATACTATTTCATTGCTGCGGATGGGTTTACATTGGAGACAGCTGAAAGCCCAATACATCTCACACAGACACTAAAGGGTGCCTTGTGCGTCAGAATGAGATGCAGATGGCTGCTGACATAGCTGCCGTATTTGACACCCTGGGAATGAGAACAAGCTGACATAATAACTTAAACCCTTTCTATTAAGGAGTACCAGTATGTATCCACACACTGTACAAACTAATAAAGCACTTATTAGTGTGTTTCTGTACTATCTCTTCTGTGTGGCAGAGAGATAGACAGCCAGATAGACAGGTGACCCTCATGTTGCAGCTTTGTGATGTGAGTGTCTCAGCTTTTGTACATGTTTATTTGTGTATTTGTGCATGGGAATGTGTGTGGGTGGGGGATTGGGAGGACTTCAGGTCTGTTCAGCCTTCCTCACTCCCTTTCTCTGCTTCTGTTGGGCTTTGATTTGAGCAATGTAGGAGCAACGCTACAGCGTGACACCCCTAAGAAAAGACAGGTCCGTTGCCAAGAAATACTGAGTGAACACTGACTGAGTGTTTAATATGGCAGAGGAGGTGGCGTGTGAGCAACCATAGGAAAAAAGAAATAAGAGCTGCATTGTACTCTCCAACAACAACTGTTCATGCTACTGGAAACTAGGAAAAGCAAAATAGCACCAAATCTCTGGGACAGGTTTTGAAATGTTTCTTTTTTAACATGTTGTACACATGTGTTTCTGCAATGTTTTAGTCATAGTTGTATTATTCATTCAATCCTCATGATATAAGAATATAAGACAGGCAGGGAGACATCTCCTCTAACAAAACCCAGACCTTTACATCAAACACAACCGGTTCCCCTAGACTTGCATCGAGTATAATACAGCTACGTTTCCACAGCACTGAAATAATGATCACCTATCAAACCCTCAGTTCAACGTTTGTGACACAGCTATAGGAATCTACCCAAGGTTCACCAATACATCTCATAGAAGACATAGTACATTCAGGAGAACTAGATCAACCTTTTTGTCCATTATTATCATTCATTTGTGTTGCAGTAAACCATTCACATTCTGCTTTTCTCTTCTCCGAGGCCCTCACCAGGTTTTGGCAGACTACGACAAAAAATGTGTTCTGCATTCAAAATCTACCTCCAAGGTTCAGTAAGTAACTTTTATTAAAAAAGTTCTTTAGTTATTTTTGCTAAAACTGTCATCATATCCTGACAGACGTACATGAGACAGATAATCTGTGAAAGAATCTGGTCCTTCTGACCCCTCCTAATGTTCCTAATGGCATTTGCAAGAATCCACCATGCCTGAACAAAAACAACCAATCACAGCCAGGAGTCTATAATGCTGTGTCAATAGCCCCATTTACACCAAGCAGTACGGTATGGTACAGTTCAGTTCGGTACGATTTTTTCTGTTTCCACTGTGAAAAGTTGTGGATGGTACCAGTGGAACCATTTTATACCTTCCCCATTTTTGATCCCCCTTCTGTTGGGGTACCAAGCACACAGATCTGGTACTAAAAGGTGGAGCTGTGAACACTGCAGTCTGTTGATTGGTCAATAGCGGACGGTCACTCTGCTCAGTTGTGGCTGATTTTGTAACCACTGTTCAAACCATGGAGAGTTTTACATATATTAGTAAACTGTAACTATAAAATGAAAGGATGTTTTGCTGCCTCTTGCAGCAGCTGTAGTCTGAAAAAAAAACTTAATCAATTGGGCCAACTGCTGGCGACTTTTAAGGTGGAACGTTTACTTGTTATGTTACTCAATGTATGAGTTGACAACGTGAATCCATCAACACACCTTAAATTTCACTGTGATGACTCTGACCATTACTTTAGTTTTTATATGACATACACTTTAAGTCATGAGTGGATCTTAAATCATTTATCTTTATTAATTTTGACGGGGTTATGTGAACTGCATATATTCTAATCTTCACTCGGAGAAAAAAAAAAAGCACTGCGGAGCGTCATTCCTGTGGGCTCCAGCAACACTAACCCCCTGAGCTTGCCTTAAAAGGACTAAATGCAAACACCCACTATTTTTAAATATCCCATGGAGAGAGACTCTCACTGCAGCCTGTTATATTTTGTTCTGAAAATGTCGGCATACAACTCCGTTCTGTGGACAATAAACAAGGCGCAGACTAATAAAGAAGGAAATACAGTCGGTGCAGTGAGTGACAACAACCCTGCCCACATGTAAGGGTACTGTTTGCGGTGGAAACGCTAGGGTCTAGGTACCATGTCTGAAGGGTTACTTTTGTTCCAAAGGGACCATACCAAAAGTGTTCAGTGGAAATGGGGCTAATCACTGCTCATACACAATGTGCTGCCAACAACAGCGTACACAGCAAAGACAAGTAAACAGAAGAAGACAGACAACGAAAAGCTAGCTAAAACTTTGAAGCGGTTTTGCTAAGGTGGGGAGGGAGCTACAGGTCCTGAACTCTTCATGCTTTCTTTTTTACTTACGTTTCATTATCGGTCTACTTCTGTTTATTTGTCTTTGCCATGTATGCTGTTGTTGGCAAAGGAGGAATGGGAAGTTTTTTCATTGCTAGTGGTTGTATCCCAGCCATTGTAGTTGTAAATTTTCTCCTGCAGCTTGGCGCTGAAGATATTGAGCTTGACCGAGTGAGAGCATGCGTGCATGAGGGGTCTGCACAGCGTGTGCACGAGCAGTGACTGACACTGCGTTAGAGACTCCTCCTCGCTCTGATTGGTTGTTTTCATTCAGGCTCAGTGGATTCTTGCAAATGCCATTTGGAGCACTAGGAGAAGCCACAGGAACCTGTTTTTTATTTCCACAGATTATCTGTCTCATGTACGACTGAGAGAATATACTGACAGATGCAGCAGATAGGACAAAAACTTATTTCTTTTTATATAAACTTTACCAACACAGAAGCATTAAAATCAATGAAAAAACGTACTTAAAGGATCAAAAAATAAAAGTTTTACACTGTGCGATTTTGGGCTGTCCCAGACGAAAGATGACCATCATGGGAGAAACGTGGCGATATCTTTGGTCGTGGCTCTAAAATGGTGCTCTTACTTCGCACTGTGAGACAGGTTCAAGGACGGCTGTTGTCAACGTCTTGCAACCAAAGATAACCTGAGATAAAATTCTGTCAGAAATTTAGGATGACTATCTCACAGCCTGACAGCTGATACAACCTACGTCTACTAATCAACCAACAGAAATGCAGCAGGAAACGAGGCAATGGTCACCGCGACACTGGCACTAAACCCAAACAAATGATCGCTTGCCATGAAGGTAAAACGAACAAAAAGAAGTCTGTGGAACTCCCAGAGAGAGGAAAGTTTGGTGGAACTGTAGCAGCAAAAGCCTTGTTTATTTGATGTTTCCTCCAGCTGCTATCATGACCGCGGGGAAAAAGACGCTGCATGGAAGGAAATTGCGGAGGAACTGCAACTTCCAGGTAAGCAAGCTAGCAGCTAGCAAACACAATACACACACACATACACACACACACACACACACACACATACTGACCGCAATAGTGCCCACAAAACTTAAATAAATTAAAATTAAATTACGCTGATGACGTTGCATATTGACGTACGTCGTACCCTGCGATTCAGTAGTAAACGGCCATCGTACAATCTGCACACATCAAACTTGACGTCGTACCAAGGTTTATTAGATCCACATCGCAGTGTGTCATGCAATAGTCTTTTAAGATTTCTAAAATCGCACAGTGTACACTGGCCATTAGAGTGGCCCCTGTATGTTTTGTTACATCTAATTAATATTCCTGAAGCATTAACACATAAGCAACATTTCAATGATGTATCTGGTTGATGTGAAGCTAATTTTAAAACCTCAAATACAGCTGGGTAGACGAGTTCAAAGTACAATATTTCCTGCAATGATGTAAAATACAAGTGCCTAAAATTTTTACTTAAAAAACAGATCTTGAGCGATTAGTTACTTTCAACTACTGGACTAAATGCATGTCAATATCAAAAGTACAACTTATCGCAACATCACTGTCTATCATTTAGCCTCTAAACTCTAATATGTGATCTTGCTGTGCTATTGCTTTATCAGTCAGAGGCACAACATCAGCAGATGGGGGAGTTAAAGCATGACATTCCTGTGTGCTGCCTCGTCCTTTAAAGAGATCAGAGCTGGCACCTCTCTCTAAAGACTAGGCCCAGGTCAATCATGCAGTCTGTGCAACAGAGACTGCCTCCATCCCCACAGGAGCACTCTGACCCTCTCATCTAAATATTGCATGAATTACATGTGCTGAGTTTCCTGTACCAAGTTAACCACTGCTGATAAAGACAGATGTTCCTCTTCTGCACAGGGACATGCTAAATTTAGCTTCCCCCCAGATGGCCATACTCTTTACTCACCATATATGTCAGTGATACAGAGTCTATAGATGGGAAGCTCCCTCAACAGCAGGCCTCACAGTGATTCAGGTTAATACAGTCTGGAGACTAATGCAACATAAGCTAGTATATTAAAGTGTATAATATAATGTTTTTGACTGTGGGAGCATGCTACAGCTCAGTGGACTTTGGTTCATATGATGAGCCTTAACATTGGGAGTTGATGTCAAACATTAACAACATTTGTTTTCCCATCTCTTCTGTCACTCCCCTCTAAATATACGGCTCAATAAAGATGAAATGCATTATCAAACACTCCAAATATCGCATTGTAATAAAGAGTCTGGCATCACCTCAACTTGGAGTCAGCCTGCAGCCCATGATGGAGGACTCATTCACTCGCTTGTAGAGTATCTGCCAGGCTTAAGGCGGGTTGAGAGCCAACAATTATCAGCTACTATAAGTCTTGTGGAAATAGTGGCATAGTGTTTTATAAATACTGACATGTAGATATCAACAAAGTCCATACGATCAAAACGTATTAGATTTATTGCCTGGAGGCAAGCTCCACATAATGTAGTTTAATCTCCCTGATCTATATCAGTAATTGTGGTGCGTTGCTTCTAATTATGGCAGCAGCATTGATAATCCTGTTAATACCAATCAGATAGGCAGTGGAATCAGAATTAGGGAGGGCAGGGAGGAGGAAGAGGAGGAGGCGAATATAATCATTTTAAACAGTAATGGGAATTTGATCAGAGAAAGACCACACTTAGAGGGAAAATAACACATACACTTAAGTATCAAACCCTTCAAATGCAGCTAACAGTAATGACCATAATTACTACCTTGTAGGCTTCTGTGAGAACTTTAAGACATTATAAGTGAGTATGTGCTTTAATCTTTTGTATGTTATGTTGAGTGTATTTTGTACAAGCCAGGCTATTGACGGCAATGTCAGCTCATCTGACGGTCAGGTTGGATGAAATTGGCATGAAATTTTGTACATAAGTTCAACAATCAACCAATCAATTTTTCATTTGTGACTTTAAATCTCACAAAGTAAAACTCCAGTGAAATGTGATGCTGTCAGCTCCTTCAACTTGTGCACTGTAATTAAGTCCTTTATGCTTCTGGATGGCTTTGGTAATTCATGGTTTTTGGCTGTGAAATGATTTAACTGAACAGTCGCTCCTGTTGTTTTACAAATGAAATCACACCACAGACTGAATTCACTGATGTCATTGGTGACGTTGACGATGGTGTCCTGGAACGTGCTCCAGAGTCTGATTGGCTCCATCTCGTGTGTCACTGGGGGCATGAGTCATAGTTTATTTACATATTTTGGCCAAAACAAGATGGCCGCATGGTCACTCTGCCGAACACAGGTAGCCACTCTGCTCTGCAGCCACCCCCGAACGGTGCGCAGCGGTAATCCAGAGTGTTTATTCCCCTCCTAGTGGCACAGGGCAAGCAGGAATGGGACAGCACCTCATGTTTCCACTGTCACACCGGTCCCCACTTAGCACAGAGCACACGTCTCCTCCCCCTCTCCTGCCGGAGTCCTCTGACTCTGCCAGACCAGCACACAGATAAAGAGTCACCTGGCCTAACAACTATGCCCAGGATCCAGCCAAGTCTCTGTGAAACAAACAGCACCACAGTTCCCAACATCCAACCGAAAACTAATGTGGCACAGAGATCATCCAGTTTATTATACAACGCCTGTGCAATGGCTAGCATGATGCTAGTTAGGCTGGTGCCCATCTTCTCCATCTTTTCCTCAATGTTTACTGATGTTAATACTGGAAATCAATAACCTGGCTAGCTAGCAGATCGGCAGGAAGAGAGTTAACAGACCGGTGAGTTGACTTCTTCATCCCTATTTGTGGCTCGTAGTAACACACCACTGTCCAATGCCAACCAGAGGAAACACCAACAACACTTAAATACACATAAATGTATAAATTTAGCACAAATTAAGCGGAGCTGACAAAGACGTGACTGGAAACATCCGTGCCTACGTTATAAGCAACAAGTTCCCTAAAAGATGAATCCTACTTTTGGTGATGACCTGACTTTCTCTCCAACTCTACCACAAGATTAAAATTTGCGGTTGTTATAATGTCTTTACAGTGTTTCCCACAGGATTTTGTGAGAATGTGGTGGGTGGAAAATTTCGTATTTTTTAAGTTAAATGCATCAATCTGCTGCACTTTGAGAGCAAAGTTAAGAGACTCTTGCAAACAATTTTGTGCTCTCACAAACACTTTAATCGTAAACACATTGGTTGTATGGCTATGAATGTGGATGATGATGACAGTAGTATTAAACATTTTCCAGTTTATGATGGTCAATTTGCAAATTTATCAGTAGTCAGGTAAGTCATAAAAAACTGCAGGAAAGTCTAGATATGGTAGCAGCCATAAACTGATGATCACAAAAAAAAAAAAAAAGTTTTGTTCTAAAATATACTGACATTTAGATGGACTAAATAATGTTCCAAAATAAAAATCTAATAAGATGGGGTCTGTATGCTGATATCAATGTAGTATCTTAAATCAAAAAATATACAGCCTAAACAGGCTTACAAGATAGACTATCAAATGTCAAAATTATTTAGCCTAGTTTGCCTAATTTTCCAAGCTTTGTAAAAAAAAAAAATTAAAACAGCCCAAACTTTGCCACTCAGTAAAACTTTTCATTTTCATCAAACTAAAATAATTCAACATTATTTTTCTGCATTTTTACAAAAGTGCACTCAGGTTAGCAAATAAAGTGTGAACGTGCACTCACAGGCTCAGATGGTCAAAGAGCTCGCCAAAGGATGCACTGCCAAACTATGTCCTGCAAAACTATGACTGCTCGAGGGGTTTTTAGGGAGTCCCATTGGCCTCTGCTGGCATGAGTATTTTTGCTGGTCTGTGTGCGACATTAAGTCTGCTGGAGACTTAACCTGCCATTTGTTTTAATGATTTTATTTTCAAATTTTGTATTTTGACAATGATTTTTTTTTAAACAATTTTGGTTAATTAGATATAAAGTCTTAGTCGTAGGATGGCGAAAATGATGAATAGGTGATGTCCTTCCCTGGTCAACAATAGCCCTGTCCCCTCACCAAAGGGTGAGCACCCCCTCCCCCATCCATCTCCCCCTGCCCAGCAGGAATACTGCAAAAAAACTGATTATTTTAAACATGAGTCTGGGCGTGACTTGATGGAAAGGTGGTGATAAAAAAGGCAACACAGAAAATGGATGAAAGGCATAGAAAACAGATGCAGATCAGCGGTGGAAGCAAATCCCTCCTGTGTCCATCTAAATTAGTCCGAAGGGGACCAAACAAAATGGCCTCCCCTTGCCCATTTACAATTCAAGCAGCCCTGTCACACAGCACGTTATCAAAACTCATTTTAGAAGTATCCTGCATTATGTCAATAATGCTTCATTAACGTCTCTAAAAGAGACAGTGCAGGACTGACATGAGAGAGATAAGTGAATGAAGAGAGGAAGTGTCTAAAGGAAAAAGTTAACTTTCTCTTATTTTCCCTTTGTTTGCCTGAGGAAGGATGTTAGTAGAAGAGAGAGGAAAACTCAGGCAATGCTTGAGCTCCTTCATCCTGCTTATTACAGTGCTGCCCCGGCTCTCTGTCCTCAAGCCTTTCTGCGCCTCACTATTTTAACTACACCTGTCATTTGCGGTCCAGTCATTTTACCTCTCTGCTCGGCTTTCTTTCGCCGCTTACAGGGACTGTTAACTGGGCCTGTCTGTCATGCTGGCTGGGGCTGGATCCGGGGCTGAGGCTGGGGTGGGGGCAGATTTAGGCTCGGGTGAATGGTGAGAGTGGGACAGGCAAGGGCGGGAGTGATTTTGGAGGGGAGGGTTGTAATGAGCTTGCGGCAATGCAGGGCTATAGGAACACTGCATGGTTCTTCCCTCCACTGCGAGGCATCCATCTTAACAGCTGCAGAGATGGAGGAAGAGGAGAGAAGGGAGGGAGAGGGAAAGAGATGCAGTGACACAAAACAGATGTGGTGGATTCCATATTTCTCTCATCGCCCTTTAAATCTTTGTGTCTTTTTCACTCTCACTCACTTTCTCCCCGTTTCATTCACTTTTTGGCTTCTTCTCGTGTTTCATGTGAGATACTATGGATTTAGGTAGTACTTTACATTAATACATCAAGCTGACTGACTGATGGTGAATATATGTCTATATAAAATCTCAACATGGTGGCAATAACGATCCTGGGAGAATAAACTTCACTGACATACTATATATATATATTTAACTTAGTTGCATACCTTAATTTTCCTGGTTTACAAGTACAAGTAGATAAAAGAAAACATGTCATATTAGGAGGACTAGCATGATAGCCAGCCAACATCCACTTATTCAGGGCCAAAGCTGTTCTCAACATGAGTTACTGCTTTCTGCAATATTTATGTTTGAGAGTCAGCTATTTCCTGGGTTCTCTGTACTTTGAGAGTTTTTAATTACATGCACTTTAAGGATCCCCACAGAGAGACTTTAATTAATCAACAGAGAATTAGCATGCGCGACAAGAAACATAACCCCTTAGCTAAATGCAGCAGAGTAAATATAGGATAATACAGCCATCAGCACAAACCCGAGAAACAAATATGTAATCTTTGACTGTTTTTTGTGTCTACATGCTAATGGATATTTAAGATTAACATATAATCATTTGCAGACTGGAAACATCTTACTTATACACTTAACAACAATCTTTTACAATCATTCACTGAATTTGACAAGACAACAATGTCGGTAATCCAAGCAAACACAAACTTATATACAGTAAACACATAAAAACAGTAACTGTAAAAAGGGCTCTACTGACTGAAACGCAGTGCCACCCACTATACTAACTTGCACTCAACAACAGAACACAGAAAAAGAAACGGAGGAGGAAAGAGAGCCACTCGTTAGCTTTGAACCTTCCCCCAACGCTGAAGAGTGGATAAACAGAGAGCCAAGTGGCGGCGCGTCTGTTTCTTCACTGCCAGCTACCTTGCTCGTGTTGCTTTATTATTTCATTAAGTGTAAATCCTGTCAGTGCCATACCACCCCCAGCCCGGTCCAGTCCTGCCACTCCACCCTCAGCAGGTTAAATTATAATTTAATTACCAAGCCTTAGCTGCATAAGCTGCTTGGGAGCACTGGCCCCCCAGAATAATTTGAAAAGATGGTGTCTCCCCTCATCTTCGTGCTCCTGATCCACCAGACCTGAGCCCCCTGGAGGCCCACTTCAATATCCCACCTAATTATCTCCCTCAAATCAGGCACCTATAACAGAGGAATATCAGTAATTAAGTTGGAAGGGATGAAAAAAAACCTTATTGTTTGAGAATTCTTTATAGGACTTTTTTCTCTTGAAGAGCTGGGTAAGAGCTGTAGGTGTGCCCTAAGGAGATGTTTCTTCAAGCTATTTCTATCACAGACTTTACTGTATCTGCAGTGCAGCACTGTTACTCTATCAAGGCCCTCTAACCGTTCTTTAACATCCTCTGACATTGGAGCCTATATCTGGGGAGCTGTGTCACTGTATGCCAGCACAGCAAATTGTAATCAATCAGATTTTATGTATTTGTGCACAAATTTTGGCCAAAGAGGTCATGTTTATTTTGAATTAATGCAGTGTATACAGTACAGCCCTGTCTGGGGTTTACACAGTGTCAAGCTGATTTTAGACTTTTTTCATTCACAAATATGTAAAAACTGCTGCAGTTGTAGTTGATGTACAACAGCCTTCGTGCTGCAAACATTTTAAGATGTTTCACCCTTTACTTTAGGTTTTGTTCACTTGATTTCATCTGAATTGGCTCAATCTTTTGTTGTAGATGCATTGTTAAGGATAGGCTTGCTAAATCATGTGCAAGCTCAAATGCAGTTTTTAAAGTGAACCAGTAAGTTGTTAATGCTTTGCTTTAACCATGTCTTTTAGCAAGATGTTTCCAAACTGTTTCACTAGCACTGAACCACTACAGTTTCCACTTAAACAGCAGCACAAAATGAGCAGTTTCCTCACCCCACTATCAGAGACAGACATGGTATCTACATGTAAAGTGGCACAGAAAAAAAAAAAACCTCTGTGAATCTGCGTCAGTGATGTTGTGTCAAACTCTCAGATGCAAGAAAAACAAACCTGTAAATCAGCTTTGACAGTCATTGAGAGGGACAATGACAACTGTGTTTTATTGTGTTGCAAACACAGAAGAAATATCTTTTCATATGAACTTCCTTTGTCTGCATTTATTTGAATGTAAATACGACTCGGCTAGTACTGGTTTATTATTCCTTGTCAGATGATCTCTCACAAAGAATGAATCATTTATGAGGGGATTTATTTTCAAAGAGAAATAAAATCATAAACTCCTATGGCACAGGTTGTAAAAACACTATATAATTATTTCTATCCCAGAATAATGGTGTAATTTTCTTTGAGCTAATTTGACACCACAAAATTGGGAATTTCATCCAAAAGCAGGCATTATACGAGACTGCAGGGAAATGTAATTTGGAGAAATCAGGGATCTAATACAGTTTATAATACCACTGAAAAGCAGAAAGTACTAATTTGCTATTCATACTGCTTTCATAACATAACTACAGTTTAGTTTAACTCAACCATGTCAGAGCATAAAGCTCTGTTAAAAAACCCTCTCCACATGAAAGGGCCCCTTTTAACACTGATTTTTTTCCTTGTGAGACAAAGATAAGTAAATACAGAGGAGATAATGAATAGACTGGAAAATGAGCGTTACCGCTCTGCGCTGTTCAATCTTGGGGACAATTGCAGCGTTTTGGGAAAAATTGCTTGCAACCCCCCCGAACCCCACACCCCCACCACACCCCCATGCCCATCACACGCAGATGTACACACCTCTAATACACATACACACACATACACTCACTCATCTCACCCCCTCTCATCCTATAATCCTCTGGCAAAGCCCTCTCTGTCCATGCGGACCCCCCACCCAGAGGGACCCTGCCAAGGCAAATTAGAGAGAGGGGGGGCTTTTGTTTCGCAGCACTCTGTGAAAAGAAAAAAAAATCCAAATCATTTCTTGAGCTGGAGCAATTTGACATGCTGTGATAACTGCTCTGTCAGAAACTTCTTTGACATCTCTGAAAGAGAAGATTTTCTACCACAAAACCAGGGCTCCATTTAAAAACAGTCTTCAAAAGAGCCACAAATTCATTAGGCTGTTTAATTACGCCCTGTTCGCGTCTCTCTCCGTCTATCTCTCATCTCTGTCAAAACAGAGGTAATAACAAACTGGCCCCATCCGAAGTAGTCCTGGCTCTCATCGAGGCTTTCCATTTCACTCTTTTTTCCCCCCACTCATCCCCCTCCTGGCACAATAGCTCATCTGCCTTTTACCTTGTCCCTTCCCTTCTGTACCTGGCGTTATTTTGTGCCTCGGAGAACAATCTCTCCTCTTCCCCCCTCCTGCTCAATCTATCATTCTCTCTTTTGTATTTTCCTCCAAACCAATAAGTTGGGTTGTTGTCTTGCTGTTATCGTCAGCCCTTTGTATAGATGGCCCACTTGTGTTCTTAGGGAAGTGATGTTGTTTGACCACAGTTCGCTTGCTACCTTTGCCCTGCTTGCCAACAGTTACTTCTGGAGCCAGAGCCGGCCACTATTGAATGTGCAATCACAGAGCAACAGCACATAAGCAATCAGATTCACTAACAGAAAGAAAATGTCCTGTTTATCTCTCAGAGTGTCTTGGCAGATCAAGAAAATGGATTCTACCTGCAAATAAGAGCTATAGTTTGTCTGTGGTAATGTTTTCACAAGCAAACGCGTATAGGGGAATAAACGTAGCAGGAATGTGTCGGGGATATTGCTTTGATGGTATTTTGTAAGTTGATCAGAGTATAGAGTTTACAAATATTTTCACATTCATGAACCACGAGCTGATCATCTCATTAATGTAAAACTCTAATTATTATGTCTTGCTCTGCCTCTTCAGTACAGTCCCTACATGTTGTTTCTGTGTCTCAGTTTTGGGGTTGTGACATCATGTGGGACTGCTAAGTGTACAGATACAGCGTTGTCACATAAGATACCTATAAAAGATGTACTGGTACAGCATGTCTTACAAACCATAACAAGAAACTCTCACAACCCAAGCAACTGTCCCTAAAAAAGGTCATCTAAATTTGAGGTCTTACTCCAAACTGACTTCTTTATTATTGACTTCAGTAGGTACACCTGTACCCTCTAATGTAATCCAATACAACTGTTCTGCCATAAACTGTACTTTTGTGATGCCTATAATGTTCAGTTTTTGGTGACACTGTTATAGAGGTGTTAATTACATTTTAAGGTTTAGCATTAAGGTCATGTCAGCGGTGGTGTTGTATTGGACTGCATTATATACAGAGGTGTTTCTAACATTTTGCTGCCCTCATGTATGTAACACCTCTCACTATAATGTGGTCCAGAACAGCACTAACTTTAACTAAATTTAACATATAATAGAATTTATGCAGTTCCAACAATGTCACCTAAAACAAAGTATCCTCATACAACAGTTCATATAATATCTTCCGAAAAGTTCTGCACATACAATGGTTAGTGTGATATCTTACGAATTAGCACCCCTACTGGTTAGGTTTAGGAAAAGAATCGTGGTTGGGCATCTGTGATCACATGATCTACTTCATGTAATATGACAACGTAATGTTACTTATGTCAGCAACCTAAAATAAAGCATTTTTGACTGATTTTACACGAGGCAAAAACAGCGGTCTCCTGGGTCAAAGTTCTGTGTTTGTCTGACCCATCCATCCACCCTGACTGCCTCCCTACACGCACGTTGTCGCTCTTTATACTACGTCACCTAACTTCATCCTTAGCTCCCGTCATGACTGAAGACAGCATGCAGCACATAGGTCATGGGATCACAGCCCCCTGGCTCATGATTACCTGGGTCATACTGCATTACTTTCCATAGGTATAAAGCTGCCTCCCATTTAAGTCAAAGCTGGGAATCACGCCACACCAAAGTTCTATTTCAACAAGTCGGAAAACTAAGATGTCGTTAGCAATACCAGCTTTAGTCAGGTTAGCCATTGATAGCAAAACCAGTTGATAACAATGCATAATGCTGTATTTTGCACATACAAACACCGTAGCAGCATGTCTACAGATAGAAGTTGAACAGGACTGTGTGTACTTCTGTTTTAATGAGATACAAACAAGACAGAAGTTGATGCATGGAGCAGCCATATTGGATTTGGAGGTCTGGGGTAGTGAGGTTCCTCCAACTTTTCAAGAAATCCAACTTTTAGGGGGTGTTACGGTTCAAATTTCCAACTGCGAAATCAGAAACTGTGACTTCCCAGTCCAAATGGAACGCACCATAAGTACCAAAAGTGAATGAGAACAGCCTGCCTACAACTGAACGTTATGGGTTTTGTTAAGGTAGATGTTAAGGCTGTTATATTCGACTGCATCAGATAGGTGGCCAGTGAGTTAGTACAGTAATATCATCATCACCCTTTCCTAAGTGCATGGATATTCAACACACACCTATTACAATCACTGGCGTTTGATCAGTTTTAAAAAGGCCAAAGCACACGTGAAGTGCAGTCTGTTGCTTTGCTCCTTGTAGTGGTACACTAGTCACTAAATTGAGAACTAACTGGAGATTTTGTTTCCCTTTTGTTCACTGTTCACTGGAAAAGGTGTCTTTTAATAAAGGTGTATTTTCAATGGGCCTGCCATTGCTTTCATGAAATAACACTGTCCTTGTGGCCAGACATCTCCATCCTTTAAAAACAACACTCTGTCATCTTTTCAAGACTTGAGCACTAAACAGGAAATTTGACTTTTACAGATCCAATTACGGTGGCTTTACCTCACCTCTCGCTGTTCTTCCGTGCAGAAACCATGCAAACAGAGCTTTACATCTCACTCTGCCCTGTTCAAACAGGGGTGTCAATGATTATTCTTATCTGAAGGAGAATCACTCCCTCAAAAAAAAAGAAAAAAAAAGAAAATCTCAAATATATTCAGTATACAGTTTTCTCAATAACATCTTCGGCATCGGTTGTGTCTTTGAAAACACTCAATATCTAAATCAAATTGTGTCACTCAATACATTTTTCCCACCCTTTGAGATCAATGTATTTTACATTCTTCATCCCTGTATGCCAATATCAATGATGGAGGAATATCAATAATGACAGCTACATTTGTATCTATCATTTCAGCAGTGGAATCTATTCCTCTCCTGCCCTCTACTCCCTCTTCACCCGCCAGCAGCTACACAGCTCATGTTCAGCCAGGCGCGCACAGGATATTAGCTTCTCTACCAGCAAATTTGCTTTTCACATCTATTTCTTTCTTCTTCTAACCAGTTCTTGGATGGCTTGTTATTGAGCTTAGTGTCCACAAATGCCATTGATCCAAGCCACAACTGGGATCCATACTCGGGCACTTTAACACTCTCTCAGCGTGTTAGTAATACTAATCCTGCTCCACCGGCAGGCCCATTGATTTTATAGATTTCCCCCAAAGTTGTGATAATGATATATCATTGTTAAATTTGGTAGAACAAACTGCTTTGCCAATCTATCAATGCGTGCAGAGGCTCTGATTCAAAGATGGCCTACAAGTCCAGTACCATACATTTTACACTTTAGATATCACAGTCTGCATTTCTCTCTAACGTGCACAAGTGGAGGCAATCACTTTCATAAATAAGCATACACATACAAACCCACACACACACATACACGCACCCACGTACTGTATACATAAAAAAATCATATAAAGAAAAATCTCATACCATCTAAATGCAGAATGCAATCATGCACCCTACACACTGGCTTTATCAGGAAGGCCCCCTGTTGGGGGCAGGATGTGATGGGTGGCACATGACCTAAAGTACCTCCAAAACACACAAATTACCTAGACAGGACCAGACCTGCGGAGAGGAACTGCAAAGGAAAAATGAGAAGAAAAATGTTTACTGTGAAAGCATGCTCATATTATAGCTGATGAAACATTGGGGAGTGGGGAGCAGAGCAGGCAGAGGTGAAAGATAGGACTGGGAAGGCTGTGGGGCTGGGGGGGTGGGGTGGCAGAGGGATGAGCACGGGGAATAGTGAGGCCTGGAGAGAGAACTAATGGGCAACACGGCAACAGTTCAAACCGGAGGCGCAGCGAGGCAGCAGTGGCTTGACACAGCTGAAGGCCTCAGAGGAGTGCCAGGCCTATTAGAGCAAGATAAGGGCCTGTTTGGAGAAAGCATCCTCTCAATGGTGCACTGGGCAACAACACAGGCATGGGCATCAATTAAAGACAGAAAATATGACATGGAAGTAGGAGCGCATTAAATAAAAACAACAAACTGCCAGGGCTCCTGCCCTCCCCTCTCAAGGACTGGGAATGGGCAGGGAGCATCAGTGCTGAAATATGGTCGATTTATTCTCCACAGCATTGTCGAGGTGGGGGGAGTTTATGATGAGGTGCAATGTAAAGGGTAGAAAAGAAATGAGTCTAAATGCCTTCTGGACACAGAGCTGCACACGCAGATGAAAGATGAGAGACATGGAGACTCACCTAAAAAACTCAACCACAATTTTTACAAGAAAATTTTTTTTGCCGGTAGATGACTGCTATGATAACTAATTTAGCTTTAATTCACCTTCCGTTCCTTCCCTTTAAGCCTACAGGCAGGATGTGCCAGACTGCAGTGGCCTAGTTTCTTTACAGACACGGAAACAGCCATCAGATCGTTTGACCTGTTTGAAAAAGCAAACTGAATTAGAGACATGATGCACTAATTGGCAGCAAATCCTGTGAATGATCACAAAATTGTTACTCGCTGTCTAAAGAGGTCAGGCCCTGCTATCACCCACGGGCTGCTTTACATCTTCAGCCCTGTAGTGTCCTCACAAGGTGCCCGTCGACAGCCCTCTGGAAGAAGGTGTGGGTGGCAGACGGCCTTCTTGAAACACCAGTAAACAACAATGAGCCGAAGTGACACATGCTGCTGATGAAGGGGGCAAACAGTGAGATTCTCCTGTTTTTGTTTAGAATGTATGTGCAACAGTATGTAGGCTTTTCTTTTGGTTCGGGCTGGGTTAATGTGATTTCTGTTCCGCCTGTCGGTTCCAGAGACCCAGCTTTGTGAGCAGTGGTCAGGTGAAGCCTGGACTCAGCCCCCTATGGCCATTAGTGTGGAAAGAAGACAACCCAATAAGCAGAGAAAAGCTTGATGTGCACAGGTCACTGCACAACCAGCAGTCAAAAAGCATCTTACCCTGGAGATTGTTAAAGCGATAACATGCAGTGGGAATCTGAGGACCTTAATTACTGGTCACTCTCACTTAGGAGATATCACGCAGATTCATGCTGGCCACTGAAGGCAGTGGCAACACAGATTTGAGGCTCGCCCAGGGAAGAGGTTGTGCAGCATCTACTGTCTAATCTCAGAAAGAGACTGTACACAACACAGATAGATAGTTTGCAACCTTCAGGTTAAATTTTATCCATCAACAATTATTTAGTGCTTCATTTTCTGTTTTCCAACCCCACCCTAGGCTTCCTCACCATTTCCGTTGCATGCCATCTTTGCTCTTTAAACAGCACTCAGAGCGGAGTCGGCAGTAAATCTTTAAGGATTTGACTTGCAAAAAGCACCTCATATATTGTTTATGAAAAAAAGCAGAGGTTCCCCTCCCTTCACCTGCCTCTGAGCATGTTAGTTTTATTTACTTACTTTTAGACTTGCACTAGTTAGGAGAGGCATACTTGTCTGACTACATCTATACAAATAAAGATAGACTGTGTCCTCATCTGTCATTTCTCATAAGGAGAGTCAAAACTGTTCTATTCACGTTAAAGATTCTTGGGTGACATCTTCAATTGAGTCAAAGAAGCAGTATTTTGTACTTTGCCCCTAAAGAAAGAACACAACATGGGGGTAGGATTGAATAAAAATGCAGAAAGTGCCATCATAACATTGAAGTATTATTGGGAAAAAAAGATTTAAAAAAGAATCTGTCACCATGTGTCAACTTGATCCACTCTGCAGAAACCTCCTTTTGTTAGGAACATATGGAAGATAAGGGGAGAGTAGGAAAATTACCCTCCGTAATTGGCATCCTGATCAAGGACAGCCATGGCAGCCGAACAATACAACCTTTAATTTATCAGAACTCATTATGAGCTACTGCTATAATGCCAGAAGATATTAGAATAAATAGTGACAGAGAGCAGGGGAATCAAACACTCCGCTGTTGAATGGTTTTGTTGACTACGTGAACAACTCAGGAGAATGACAGAGAGGGAGAGCGTGCGTTGGTACATAACTGATGGCCGGGAAGGAGTGTTACATTCCTCTGTGTGTGCGGCACAGTGACTCAGTAGCATACCTGATCACAGCTCATCCTAATCACGACCTTGACAGACAAATATGACATTGAGCAGAGGAGGATACTAATATATATCTGCTGCCTGCGCCTTGCTTTGACTGTGACTGTAAAGGGCACAGGAAGAAGTGAGCTGTCAGAGGGGACGCTTTAACACGCGTGGCCCCCACTGGACGAGCCTGCTCAACTCCTGTGTCCACAGCAGATAATGGACACCTTACAGCTGAGTCGTCAACTTTGGTGTTTGGAGTTGATGGCGTGGAGCGACAGGAGAAAGCCTCTTTGACTCTATTATTTATCTGGGCGGGGGCACTTTTTGAGAGTCAGCAACATGCAGTGCACTGACCAGAGGAGCACCCATCACTAACACAATGTGTGTGTGTTTGTGTGCAAAGGAGATGGGTGTCAGGTGTGTGGAGTTGGGGAGGGGGGGATTTAGACAAGGTAAGTCACTATCTCACTGTCAACATCTCAAACCACAATGTCAGAACACAAGCACTGCAAACACAGCTAAGACACTGGTGCACTTCTTAAATACAACAGTACTCACATCGCTCATAACCAGAAACTAAAATTTTCCAGTATCTGTGCTGATACGATCGTTCGACACGTTTCCAACACCTCTTTTTGACACCATAACTAAAGGAATATCAACATTTTTTACTTAACAAAGTATGTCAAACTGTCCCACGTATCATTAAGTAAAGGACTTCGCCAGAATAAAAATATTGCGTGGGTCTTCAACACATTAGCCTTTAACTAGCTCTGACTTCCTGATACAGGTCTGAAACTCTTTCTTTTTACACTTTTACTTTCTATTTACACTTCACGCAGCTGCAACTCTTTAAAAATCTTACTTGATTTTATGATTTATAGTTTTACAATTCTATGATTTTATGTTTTATATTCATTCTATTTTCATGTGAAGTACTCAGTGCCTATAATGCCCTTATTATAAAACACTTTGTGCTGCATTTCTTGTATGAATGGTGCTATATAAATAAAGTTTATTATTATTATGTTATTATGTTATTATTATTCAACAGGGGTCCACATCCCCTAGGGAGTTTTCAGAGTCACTGCAGGTGGGTCCACCAAATTATTGTTTAAAAATTTAAGTTTTAATTTAAGTTTCTTTGTTGTTTTGTTTCCTCAAAAATTAAAATACATCTAAAAATGTACATTAACATGAATCCAACACATTATTAGCAAAGATCAACTGGCCTATTCATAAAAAACCCCCCATTAAATTCAATTTACAGTACACAACATTATTGATAGGCTAACTACTACCTATGAATTCTTGTGCAATATAGCGCTAAATCACTTTCCAGCACATATCCATAACGGCGAGGTGAACTAGTAAGCTAATATTTACATGCTATTGAAAGATATTGGGTGATTGCCTGTATTATTATTCCAAGTGTACGGACATTTTAGTGAGCAGCAATGGATCCATGCTGCAACTGCTGCTGACTTAGAAACTACAGGCAAGCACAAATGAGAAAAGACCGGAAAATATGCAGAAAACTGTCTCAAGTGCAACTAACTTTTATACAATATATGTAGTAGGGGGTCCATGCTCTGTCTCTCTTTGAGCTAAGGGGTTCATGGCCTGAAAAAAAGGTTAAAGACCCTTGAAATATGCTCTAAAATTAACAAAGTTCAGGAAATATCTGATTAACTACACTGTTTCAAGTGTTTCATATGTATCACTGATTTTGAAATTACATTAACTTAAAAAAATCAAACACATATTTCACCTTGCTTTACCTCTGCCCTCTCTGCATCCTGTGACCCTCCATCATTTCCCTAAAACCTGAGTAAACAAACATTGTGTGAACTAGTTATGGCTAATTTAAAAAGTCTCATCCATCATGCATATTTTATTTACAGCAGCAAACTAATGCCAAAGGAAACACGAGGGATGGGAGATAGTAGGAGAGCTATTGTTGCCATTGCCTCAACAATAAACATACAGTACATTATAGGCAGTAAATACACACATTAACTCCCTCTGTGTATAGCGTTGGGTGTGACCCTTTAGCCTCAAGCATTTTTACTCTACATCAGAAGAGTTCAACTCCATCAACAAAGGTCAGAGTGTATGCATGTGTGTGTGTATGTGTGCGTGTCTGACAGTGCGTGCCCTCCCCAGACAGGCTGGCTCTCATTAGCTCCCTCACCAATACAACACCTTTGTTTAATATGCCCGTCCCTGACTTGCCCTGGCCTCGTCTCATTTTCCCCGTGCAGACAGTGAAGAAACCTCCTCTGCAGCCAGGCAGAGACTCTTTTCACCTAATCTCCTGAAACACCGCTGCAACACAAAAATGTTCTCCTGAGCTTCTGTGAAATATCTGTGAAATTAGCGCGAAGTGCTCAAGTCTCTGTGCAGAACCTCTTCTCACCTGGAAAATGAGCCTGTGCGTTTACCATCTACCTTGATACAGGTAAAAATGGACGCCGCGCGGACAAGGCGGCTGAAGTGGTAATATACTTCTTGTAAGGGATCGAATTGTCCTCAACACCCCTCCCCTCTTTATTACCCAGGCTACTCCACTGGAAGTGGTGAGAGGCTTCATTGTGCAGCTGATAGTGCATCTCTCATTAGCTCCCAGTGTGTGGAGCAGAGTGGGGCCAAGGCAGGTTTTTATGGCTAATCTGATATATGGTGGTGAAGACGCTGCAGTCTGGCCCCAGACAGGGATATAGACAGAGGTCACGGGGGTCCGGGTCAGGGAAATGACACACATGAACCCATGCATGCACACACAAACATGTAGATGGAGTGGTTGCACAAATATTCTGTATGACTAAAAAGATCATATGTTTGTAATATTTATAAAAAATATCCCTTTTTAAAATATCTATTACAGCAAGTATTGATTGTCAAAGATCATCCATTTGATCTAATTTAACAATTTAGTTTCAAAAATTACATTTACCAGCTCGTAACACATGAGTACAGGCTATTTAGAGGTGCAGAGGTCACTGTACACCCATTGTGGCCTCTCCAATTATGCCACCAAATCCACCCTTTACACACCCTCGCAGATTACAAGGACAGGCCGCAGTGGTGACTGACACTCAGTGCAGAAGCTAATTATCACCTCTGACTGGTTGTGAATGGCTTCCTGTCCCAGGCACCATGCAGGACCCTGGCTGTGGGCTACTGCAGCCAGGCACAGAGAGGGAAGGCTCTGCCTCTGGTTTGTTTGGCTGTTGGCCCTGGGCCCCGGCACCAGCCTCCTCAGCATTACTGGAGCTGCTCTCCAGCATGAAGACATGAGCCGAGAAGAGGGCAACTCTACCAGTCAAAGCTGGCAGGTATAATTGCACTGAAAATCACTCTAAATCTGCTCCTAAAGGATCCCAGGGCATGGGAGATGTCAGCCCCAGTCCCATGCAGTGAAATATGTTAAGAGTGTAGTCGAGCTTTACACACACACACACACACACACACTCTCTCTCTCTCTCTCTCTCTCTCTCTCTTTTTTGGTCTCGCATGCACAAGTACACACTACTCATACTCCCCCACATTCGATTACACACTCACTCACACACTCGCAGGGAGCACATGTGTACATTGTGTGCGTCGATACAGTAGACACACAGACACCCAGACACACAGACACACACACACACACACACACAGACCAGAGAGAGGGGACAGATGAAGCTGTAGGGCTGATTCTGCAGGTTTTCCTCTTGGCATCAAGTCCACTCAACTGAGAAGACATTTCCTCATTAGCCAACCTCAGCTTTAGACAGCTGTGGGGCTCAGAGTGTGTTCATGACTGTATATATGAAGGTGTGCACAGCAAGTGTGTGTGTGTGAGAGAGAAAGAGAACAAGGATCATAGTGTATGTGTTAGTGTGTGTAAAAGAATGGAGGCGAGGAAAGAAGAAAGAGGCCCACCGACGCTCAAAAGAAGTCCATAACAAAAACAATCAAATCACAATGTAACAGAGTTTCAGCGAGTGCGCTCCAGCAGCGATGAGAGGTCTGCCAGCTTGACCTGCATCTCTGACCTATCGTCTGTATGTTGCTAACCCTGACTGCCAGAGGTGCTGGGCTGTGTGTCCTATGCTTTCCAACCTCAGACTAGGCTATGTTCCTGGGCCAGCCAGAGAGTCAAGGCCAGGGCCAGAGCTCTGAGAGAGGTGCTCCATGTTTTAGCCTGCCCTGCCCCACCACAGAGCAAGAGAGATGAGGGGATATGTGAGAGATAAATCACTAAGTGCCTCACCTTGGGTCACCGATCACACCAAAGGCCACCGGCAATCTCTATTTGAAGCACTGCATTTGCTGCTTCAGGGCTTTGCTCTCTGGCCTTGCTATAAATCAGCATACACCATCTAACCCCATCGCTTCTTTTTCTCTGCACACCCCCTCTTTACTAAAGGTGCACTATTACATGTTAAAATTCCAACAGTAAAACCCTGTCGGCTTGTGAAACACAACGAAGTAAGAGGAGGCAAGAAAATAACTTGCAATTGACAGTTTTTAACTGTAAAAGCTGGAAGGTTTAAAAGCTGCTTTTATTTTATTAATTGAATCCAATTTAGAAATGTGAATTTAAAATATAAAATACTTAAAAGATTAAGTCTGAGGATAGGAGGCATATGTAGTCAGTCAGTGTCTAAAAAAGCAAACAAACAACCTTTTAGATGCATCACAGCTTCCCCTGACTGTAGCGACAATTTAAATAGGTAAATCAGAAACTATAACAACACGGACTGCATGCCGTTGGCGCTGAGTTAGGTGCCGACAAAGATTAACCAAAAGAATTAAAGTTTAAAATATAACAGTGACACTACTGTTCCGTGTGATGAAAGCGCTAATCCTGGTGATGGTTGACACCAAAATTGCACTGTGTCACTTGATTGCTTCTGACACACTTCTGCACAGTGAAGTTCATGGCGAATCACCACAATACCAAATGGGAACGGGCAAGAAAAAAAAAGTCTGTACACGCCTGACACAAGTTCCACTTAGCCAAAAATAGAGCCCACAATGTCAACATTTGCTATAGCTGTATAGTCGATGAAAAGCATCACATGCAGCCAAACATGGATTCCAAACCCACCGTTCTTGGTGAGGGGGGGGAAAAAAAAGTGTAAATAATGGTTCCCTATTTCCTCTTTGTTTCATTTTTGACACCCAGACGTAGGTTTTAGAGGAGGCATGATGCCTGCACTCCTGTCAGTTTCTTTTTGCCCGTCTTCCTGCTGTATAATTTTCTATTCTTAATATGACAGAGTCACTTCTCCTGTGAAAAGTCATTTAGAGAGAGAGAGAGACACTACAGGCTGGGTTTAATGATTTTTGGGATAAGTGTGTGTTCCAGGTGTTAGATATTTTGGTCATGATGGCACACTGTGGAACAGTTTCACTGCAAATCTAAAACATATATATTTATCAAACAGTAAATTATATAAACCATGATGTCTTTCAGAGGCCTTTGAAACCTGCCAAACATTTCACCCCTACTATAATTTATCAAATCCAAAACTCTGATGTTTAGGAATTATTTTTGATAGACTACAAGCAATGTGAAAAACACATCTAACACAATTATGACCTAAAGTCATAATCTAAGGTGGTCTTGTTGATTTAACATGACACTAGCTAAGGGGAAAAATAAATAAATGAAAGTAAACTGGATGAAACCAGTTTCCTGTAACTAAAGGCAAATTCTCTTTCATACAGGTCTTATAAAACACATGGAGAAAAAAAATTACTGTGACATTTCTGGTAAGAATTTAAATGCTGCAGACATCTCATTTCAACAGTTTTGAGACGTCACACAAAATCAAAATTAAGCACACCCAAAGCCCAAGTATGAATATTATTAGCCTCCACCGTGCATCTCCTTGACTTATCTGAAGAACTATGTGTGACTTAAGTCAGCGATCTCTGAATCGCAGCCTCAGAGACTGTCTTTATTGTGAAAAGGTGGGCTATAAAAGAGGAGAAATCCTACTTAGGGAGCTGGCTGCCTGGAAACTCTCTTTGTCCCCAGCCTGTCCAAAAGACAGTCTGTCAGGCTTGTACTGCCTTGAGTGTGACTGTTCTCCTTCTTTTCCCTTCCCTCCTTCTCTCCTCAGGTGTCATAATGGCAGCAGACCAGGCCTTGATGGAGGTGAGATGGGAGTAATAAAGAGTGATCCACAGGGAGCAATGCGTGGGTGTCACATGTATGGCATTGCCGTATCACTATGGAACAGCAGGCCTCAGTGCTGCAGGAGAAGGCTTTTACACTGAAGGAATGCTGCAGGTGATACATACAATTACATGACATCTAGAACCCTGACAGGCTGACACCCACAGACTGCGGCCATGTTTGTGCACGTGTGTGGGGGTATGTATGCGTGTGTGTGTGTGTGTGTGTGTGTGTGTGTGTGTGTGTAAGTGCAGGATAGCCAGCTAGCGAGTGAAAAACAACAGAGTATTAAATGAAAAGAGAACATGCTGGTGTTAAAAAAAAAAAACAAGAGAAGAAAGAATGAGGGTCTGGATTTATTTCCCACAAAAATGAACATCCTATTAGGACTGGAAAATCAGTCGTCTCACTCTCAAAAGGATCTGCATCAGCCATTCAGGATGAATCCTAATAATAATCACAACACTTGGGGAGGAAGAAAAAAGAATTTCAAGGAGGAAAAAAATACTATGGCACAGTTTGGCTTCAAATATGCTCATGATTGAGGAAAAAAGGGTACGGTTGAGAAAGTGTCAAAGAGAGGGAGAGAGGAGTAAGTAAGAGTAATTTTACTTCTTCTATTAACCTGACGTGATTACAATAGCCTGATGGGCTGCCTTATTTCATGGAATATTAAATTCAAATGCGGCTCAAAGGAAGGACAGTGCAGAAGAGGGGGAAGGGACACTATATCCTCTAAGTGAAGCCTCAGCAAGCTCCTACTGGACGGCAGCCCTTCACTGCTGGAGCAAACAAACAGTTTCTAGTTACATCCAGGATGTGGCTGCAAAGCTTCTGCACAGTTTGTGTGTAGCCCTGCTTTATATATAAACTATTATTTCAAATATTCAACCCAGGAAAACTGAAAAGACCTCAAGAAAGCTGCTACCTATAAAAACTTGAAGTCACGTCTCTCCTTGTCTGGAGTGTCCATGAAAACAGATAGCACATAAAAGAAATTGCATCAAAAATTAATAAAGCAAATCCTTTGATATTTCGTTTTAAACTCCAAGCTGATCATCTTTAAAATAACCTTTTATAGCAACACCTTTGATTTGAATGCTGTTGCTGTAAATACCGTATTACAAAAACTAAAACCTGCAGTTTCACTGGAGGTCATACTGGCTGCAATAATGGAGGAATTAATTGTTAACATTAATACATGTAAGCCCAGGGTAATAATAGGATAAATAAATAATTTTCAGGATTTTTTTTTGCATCTACAAAAGGCCAGTGATGTCAACTGAAGGATTTCAGACAGCCAATTGATTTTTCAGACATAAGGTCAATGTTTATGGAAGGGTGGTTACAAGCTGCAGTGAAAACAGTTGTTCCACTTTAGGGAACTACAGGGAAGCATGTGATCAACACAGATTTCATGGCTACTGGCTTTTTACCTTGTTACAATAGTATTTAGTGTAACACAACTCACCCTTTTCCACATGTAGCAGCTCAGGTAGTACTTTGGTTTCCTCTCTTTCCCTCTGCAACACTTAAGCATTGCCATGTCTGCATTACATTCCACTTTATACTGTATGTCTGTCTGCAAATATGCATTGCAGTTCGAAATTAAAACAGTCAGCTAATTTAAACAAAACAATAAATATTTCAAAAGTCACATAAAGACAGAAACGATGCTGTTTAACTGAATATACTGGCTTCATTTTTTTTACTATGCAATTTAAATTAAATGCAAACAATCTATAAAGTAAAATCCATTAAAGCAGCAGCTGTCATCAGCAGTAATGGCACAGTGATAATAGTACTTCTATGCAGACATCAACAAATTAATCTGAACAACTTTTAGCTGGAAGACAAAACAGAACAGCTTCTAAAACTCACTGAAGCATTTAGACAAAGACACAAGTACTGTGTGAACTGTTGAACTGTTCAGTCAAAGCTGCAGATTTAACAATTAGGATTTGATATCAATAATAATAAGGAGCATGTGATTATTTATTGGCATCTAATATGTCCGAGTAAAGCTCTCATACTGGTCAAGAACACAAAAAAGACTTGATTCATGTGCTGTATATATTAAAATCTCTATAAGTGTGAAAGAAAAGCATGTATGAGAGGTATGTGCACATTTAAGTGTGGATGTCTTACCGAACACTGTTATGCCTGAGAGGAGAATGCTGCCTCCACTTGGCCGTATCTAATGCATAGCAGGCCTTTCCTGTGGCACACACTTGCACAAGCACACATTATACTGTGCACACATGTATTAAAGGAGGCCAAGAAGTCTAAATCCATTAACTTGTTAGTGTTCCGATTTAAATATTGATGCTGATATTTCTGTGTGAAAGTGTAAGTGATATCCAAGGTTACAGTAGCTCTGTTTGTTTTCTATGCCCTCTTTTTTCTTTAGTTTCCCTGATTTGAGGCTCAAATAATACGGAGATATCTAAATCTAAATCATAGTCAAATAATAGCCGTCAAAAATGATAATAATACTCTAAGATAACTAAATATGATTTTGAATCATTCTTGCATTCATTTCTTGCATTTGACTTTTTTCAGACATTTTTTATCACAGCACAAGTTTGTTTTGTTCAGCATGAAATTTGTGAGAAAACTTGTGTTAAGTATGCTACGAAAAGGGTTTACTGTCAGATCCCATCAAGAGTACTTGATTAAAACATTTCAAATGACACTTCATTAAGTTACATGCAAAGCAGAACATCTAAACAAGTGCATTTTCACGTTCATTCGACACGCAGAGTAACAGTCTCTATTTCTACATTTCCAGTGTTTTTGCTCCGGGCTAAATTTACCATTTAGTGGACAATGGAGCCCAAATGGCAGCACAACATCATGGCCCAGGTGGTAACTGAGGACTCATGCTGTCACTAGCAGCACTGTGTCTGCGTGGGCTTACTAAATACAGGAAGTGGAAAAACAAAAGCGGGGACACAAAGAGACACAGCCACTCTGCATTACACTCAACAGCTTACTTTAAAGAATTCATTCCATCTCCTGGAAAAGCTGGACTTGTGATGCCTCATTTCACAAATGTACCTCAGACACTTCGTCCACAGTTTTATAACACTTCATCATTGAGAAAAACACAGCTGCACTGTAATGTTGAGAGGAAATGAAGTTAGAAGGCAAACTCATCATTAGTCTTCAAATGAAATCAGATGAGAGCGAGTGTTCAAGCATCGTTATCCAGACTGGGCTTTTATGAGCAAACACTGTGCCTTCATATGGGATGCATAATAAGCACCTCTACCCTCTGGGAGAGAGCAGCCATCAATGCAGCTGTGCTGTGTTGTGATAAACCTCTTCTATCAGCGTGTATCTACATTGGCTATTAGCTCTCTGGGTGTAATAACAGAAGAGGACACCACCTCACCTGCATCAGAAGAAAACCCTCAAGAGCAATAATAAAAAAAAATGTATCAGCGTTCCAGCTTCGTAATTACATACAATCCATATTATGGCGATCTTTTCATGAAAATGTCACAGCAATCACATTTAATACAGTGGTAAAGACATAAGGGAGATTACACCTCACCAAAGACACATGAAGATATACTATACACATCAGAAGACACGCAGATCTCACATTCCCAAGTGCACTACTAAGCAGGTAGGGGCGAGGGGCTGCAGGGAGGAGCAGTGAGATGGGAGACCACCCTTTAACTGAAAGGTCTTAATTCAGGACTCAGTGTCAGGCAGCATATGAGCTACTGATGTGTGTCTCATCAGCATACTGGATACCTACGAGCTGCTAGGTGCTGTTCTGTAGCTGCTTCTCATGTCTGACTTTTCTGTAAAAGAGGCAAGCCTAAGAAAATATGTCTATGGCGGTACGTAGATTATCATCATTCTAACGTCTAAGTGGTGACACAAAGGAGGTAACTCTTGCAATAACTCTTGCAAAAGGGCAACACCAAGGATTTATCAAGTGACCATTCGCCAAGACCTGCCCCTCTTAGTTACTGTCGCTATGTCAAGTTTTTTGTCATTGCCAGTAAATACCCATAACACATGGATATTGACGGCAGATTTACCACTCAAAATTCACTGTAGTTTTTAAAAACAATTAGTTCTTAATTTCAGACAGATGACGACAAAAGCTGCTTCTCATTTCTGGCCAGCGACAACAGATTTTGCCGGGTGACTAAACCTGGCAGATTCTATCAGCTGTAGCTAGCTAATTCCGCTAGCTAGGCTAGCTAAGTTAGCACTGCGACTAGGGCTAGAACTACCTATTATTTTCATTGATGATTAATATATTGATTATTCTCTCAACTAATCGATCAGTTTGGTCCATCAAACGTCAGAAAATAGCGGGAAAATGTCAGTCATTGTTTCCCAAAGCCAAGGTGATGTCCTCAAATGTCTTTTGTCCACAACCCAATGATATTCATATTACTGTAAAAGAGGATTACAGAAACCAGAAAATACTCACATTTAAGAAGCTGGAATCAGAGAAATCTGACTTTTTCTTTGCTAAAAAAGTACTCAAACCGATTGATTATCAAGTTAGTTGGCGATTAATTTATTCAGCCGTCTCCTAAAAATTATGTTTACATAAATCTAATTTGAAACAGCAAATATGTTTAGAGGGAATTGTTATGCCAAGGAAATTACCTTTTCTATTAACATAATGACAAAACGTTGCTAATTAACAGATCCGGCTAGTCGCAAAAATGTTGATACTGAACGCATCAGCAAAACTGAAAACCTTTTTTTCTGACAAACAGGAAGTCCATCAATACAGAATCCACTCATAGTGACAGCAGCATTATTTTTACTTTCCTTATAAAAATGTAATCCTAACTTTAAGTGCTTCTGTTGCCTAAGCCCAAGACAGGAGTCTGAATTTGAACCCAAAGTTTTGCACTTTGAGTGCCCGCCATCCTCCCCAGCAGCGTTGGGCAAGTTACTCTCAAAATGTAATACATTACATATTACTATTTACCTTAATCTGAAAGAGATAAATGACTTTACAGTATTACTCTCTATGTAGAGTAATAAGTTACTTATTACATTACGTTTGCGTTACTTTCACCAAAATGACCTCAGAAGAACGAACAAGCATTTTAAATGGATGAAGTCCATGTTGTTTCACAGCTGGTAATCAAAGCACAGAAGCTCCAGTTTATTACAGTTCATTTCAAATCAGTGCTGCGCAGGTCTGGCCCATTCATTCATACAGTGTCTACCACTTTGTATTAAAATCCAGTGCTTATATTAATAATAACGTAATGATATAGAACAAATTAATAGCCTAGACCTTTAAAAATAAATTAATATCCTTGGACACAGGGAGGGTCAGGCAAAGGATCAGAGTCTGATAATTATGTGATATGGATCCATATTTGTGGGCCTATGATATGAAACACAGTAAACAAATATTTAGGTTAGTACAACAAATAGAATAGCATTTGATTAAGTCACTATGACCAGCGCAAATAAATGCTACGGAGCTGGAAGACCAGGACTGTGTGTTGCGTTGCTCTGCAGATGTAGGGAATGTGAATGGAAACACATCCAACATAAAGGCTACTGACATCACCCAGATGTGCCAATCATCAGAAGAAGGAAAAAACAAACCGGAGGCCAACACCTTATCCCTGCTGCTGTCTAGCAGCCTTAGGATGCAAAAGCAAAACAGGATACGATGTAGACATTGCAGGTCTGTGAATGGAAACACACTAAATGTGATAACACACAGTGCAGCATGACCCAGATGTGCCGATCACAGGCACCTCCATGAGGTAGTCTGTAATGACATGACGACACACAATAACCTTCAAAGGATATTTTTCTGGTGGCACACTGGTGGCAGCAGAGTGGTGTTGATCAGTGTGGATGAATGAAAAATGAAAACAATATTACAGGTTCTTTCAGGTTGTAAGAATATTATCCAAAATCCCGTTAGTAACGCATTATATTTCTTTGTTACTGCTAAAACATTTTGTACCCTGAAAGAAATGTCACTGAAGATAATCCAGACAGCGATAACAATGCCACAAAAAAGAAATTAAGAAAGCAGTTTAGTTATATAGAAACAGAATTTCTAGGACACTGGGTTAATTTTATAGTTGACAACTAATCGATAAACTGTTGCAGCTTTATTCTTGAGGTGGTTGAAAACTCCGTCTTAGCTAATGAAATACTAACAAAGTACAAAGTGGTAACAAGGAACTAGTATTCCTTGCTGACTTAAACTAGTTAGCCAGACGTGCTAACCTTAGCAGCCCATGCCAGAGTGGATAAACACACTGTTTAATCCATTTCTATTACACTTTTGCTTTTGTATTTCTGGTTAAGAAGATTAAATGCTCTAGCAGACCTTTTCCCCATTGCACCTGTGAATTAAAGGCTGTAATTACCGTTGTATTTTTACATACAGATGTTGCCAGCCACAGTTGTACAGAGTTACAAGTCTTTGATTTGAAAATAGGTCTCTGCCAGCGAGAATGCCTAAATCATTCATGGAGGAAAATGTGAAAATAGCATATATCCTAACTGCTTCCAACAGAAGTATAATTGTCACAAGTTCACCCTGCCCTCAACACCACTTTGAACTCCAACCTCAGCTCCTTGGCGACTGGCTTCAGTGCTCCAGAGAGAAAGCAAGATGAAGTTAGTGAGTTAGTAGGGGGATGGGGGTGAGAAGAAGAAAACTGATTGACCTGAACCAAGACAGCTTTCACCTTCTGCGGCAGATTTTTTTCCCTGCCTATCCATTTTGCCCTTCAAATGACCTAGTCCTTCATGCAGCGGCACACTAAAATTAACTTTCCATTTTCACAACAATACACTGGGCTGCATGTTAGCATGGAGACCGTGACAAGTTTAACCAGGTGTACGCGCGTCTTGAATTGGCTTCGGAAAAGAGAGCAGACAGCCACTGTCACACGCGTATACATATTTAATATTTCATCCACTGTGTTTTGTGTCCGTGATAAAATTGAGGCACCTAAATTTACACAAATTCACTCTGAGATTCCACCATACAGAAAAAACAAAAGACCCAAATTGACTCTCGGCTTTGAAATCAACACGTGGTTTTGTTTTGGTGTGATGTAAGTAAGACGCAAAGACGAGGGCCGAGAGAAACACCACATACAGGGTGTTTACAGAGCTCTCCAGGCTCACCACATGCGATTACAGTCTGATGTTTAACAGACCAATTAAGGTTTTTATGGAACTTGGGGCCTTTGCTGCAGGAGGGCTGGCAACGCACTCCTCTAGTCTGTGTGCGTGTGTGGGTTTGGCACTTATGACTTTCATTCTTAACTCAATTGTGCCATCATGGCATCACTGATAGGGTTCAGAGGAACCGAGGTGAATCTATAGAACAGAGCACAACCATCTAAAGACACTGCAAGCAGATTTAAGTGTACTGCAGAGAACCATTTATAGTTGTATGACTGGTGGACTTCAGAGACACTTTTTGTTGCACTATAAAAGTGAACATAAAGGCAACTAAAGTACTTAGAAACTGTAAGACATTTCCTTGTAAGGCATAGGTGGTGTAGGCTGCAACCTCAAAAGCCACCAGCGGAGAGAATCCCTCCTACGTTAAGAACACAGGCCCCCAGTCTGCTTCTCCCCACTGGTGGGTTTAATCCCCTTGGTAAAGGCCTGAAACACGGGGGCTGTTACCAGACAGAACCACAGGAAGAGCAGGGTGGCCCTTCTCTGTCGCAGCCACACGGCAAGCTGGCTCAGCCTGTGGCTGCATCAGAGTACACGGTTTCACGCCATGTTATCATCATGAATCATAAGAACTTTTTGATATTCAAAGTATTATTGCACTTCAACTTGTCATATTCATTTTAATCTAATTTGATTATGCACAAGATTCATCTTAAACATACATGTTCACAACATCAAGAATGCAATTATGCTTTTCTCTATTTCCCTCAACATGTGCCTTTCTTACATTATTTTCATATACTACTAATTCACAGCAGCAAATATGATTTCAGAAACACGCAACACCACCTGAACTACAAGTTTTATCAACATAATGAGGAAGTATTTTTAGTAAATATACCTGTGAAGTTGCATATGTTCATATTGACTGATATTGTATTTCATTTGTTTTTCCTTCAATATTTGCTCTAACAATACAGTATCTACTGTATTGCTAAAGCTAAAGCATGATTAAATTTTTTATTAATATGTTCACAGCACTTGGTTAAAGAATAGGTGTGCAATTTTTCAAATCAGCTTCAGACACATTTTTAAATACATTTATGTACAAAACGGGTACACTAGATTTTGCCCTCTATCAGTTACATTAAAAGCAAATTTGGAATGCAATGCAAAACCTGTTTCAATGTCCATATGGGCACCTGACTATTGTTTAAAAATGGACTTTAAGATCTGTAATGTGTCCTTGAGGATGAGGGAAAGATTGTGGTATTGACTTAACACTGAAAAAGTCATTGGTGACTACAAGCACAGAGGATATTTGCTTTTTTAAAAACATTTAACTGAATCCACAATCTTTCCCAAACCTTAACCTTAATGTGCTTTTATTACCTACACCCAATCACACGTGGGACTCTTAAACTGCAGTCATCTGTGTCAAAGTCCTTCACATTATACATGCTATAGGGTTGCTTTTTGCTTACAATTTCATAGTCTGCAGTTACAGTTTTAACAATAATCTATCACAGGATGATTTGTGCTTTTTCCTTCACATTTACAAGGCTGTTGTTTGATGTGATGCATTAATTGAGGTTACATTTAAAACAATATGTCACTTAAAAAATATCTACCACATAATTCTCCGCACTGGCTGTAATGCCATACCCTTTAAAACACAATAGGAAAAGGCCAAACAAATATAATTCCACTGTGATGCTGGTAGCCAGTGTAGTCATTTTGTTTAAATACCACTAAAGGTGTGATCGGGAAAGATTTATGGTTTGAAGATTCAGTGCTGTGGAATATTCTTCCTGACATTTATAAACGACAGCATTTATATGAGCTCAGCCAAAACTTGAGGCTTAGAGGACTATAAATAAATGTGTGTGTGTGTGTGTGTGTGTGTGTGTGTGTGTGTGTGTGTGTGTGTGTCCCACAATGATAAAGCAGGGGGGCATGGTGTTTGCACCAGGGGCAAGACGCAGGTGAAGACAGTGTATGCTGTTTAGCAGATCTGGTCTCTTTTTCTGTGTCTGTGCTTGCAAGGTGAGAAGTGTGGTTGTGTTCCATCTCCTCTCTCTGCACTATGGTCTGTTATCAGCCCAGATGATGTAGGGAGATACACCAGTGTGTGTGTGTGTGTGTGTGTGTGTGTGTGTGTGTTTGCGTGTGCTTGTGTGTATGTTGCTTTGGGTTTAACTCCAGTCTGGATCTGTGTTTCAGGAGACCCGGGGTTTTCATGTTACAGATCACAGGACCCAGACACTGCTGTTTTACTTTACTTTTCCTCTCTGAGACTCTGACCTATCAAACCTCTTCTGTCCAAAGCCATCTGTCCAGAACAATTTTACTGCTAAAACTGCTCCACAACACATATGAAAGATTAAGATCTAACGTAGCTAGGATTTGCATCTACTGAGAAATCTAATGGTGACAAAAAAATGTGAAACCCTTTTTTCAGTTCTTGACAAATTCACACTGAATCATTTCAGCTTCCAGGTCACTGCTGTTTGTTACTTGTCTTTCTTCTTTGATCATTTGCTTTCTTTTTAAATATGTGTATCTGTGTCTATATGTTATGCCTGTCTCTACCACTTCAACTTTTATGCCAAATTAAAGCTACTGGTTCTACATATCTGACTGAAGTACAGTACATTATTGGCAGGCCCTTGTAGCTAAGGGCACCGGCTGGTAAGCCTTGCCTATCATCTCTCTCCTACTACTGAGGGTTTCATTTTAAGAGTGTGCTACATACATATGATGTGTTCCTATTCTATAACATTATTACAGAACTTAAGTTTTCCTACTGCTGGAATAATGCAGAGATGGGAGTAAGTCACACATGCAAATCACAAGCAAGTCCCAAGTTACTGTGGTGAAAATCAAGCAAGTCAAGTCATATGAAATTCTGAAGATCTGGCCAAATGTTAGCTGTCTAGCTAATATCTGACCAGCCAATAAGCTTAAACATTAGCTACAAATACAAATTCATGTAGGCTACCCTTCTTTGTGGTCTTTGTAGTGACAGATTAAATTGTAAGTTGTGGCAGTCGTGTCATTGATTTCTAACCTGCGCACCTTGCCATTCTCTTCTTACTACTATCATTGCAACCCTGCCTACTAGAAATTAAGTTTGTACACTACTAAACAGCTTTCTTAATTTCATTGTTGTGGCAAAGTAGTCACTGCCTGGATTATGTTCAGAGACCTTTCATTCAGGTAATGAAACACTACATTCATGTACTACATAGGCTTTGGAAGGAGGTGATTAAGAGGATATCAAGCGTACAAAGTGCAGGACCTTGACTCCAGAACCGTGGGTTCATGTCCAGACTCCTGTCTTAGGTTTAGGCAACAAAATCACTTTGGTTAAGGTTAGGGAGAGATTGTGATTTTGGTTACATTTAAAAAAAATAAATAAATAACGCTGCATTCAATACAAGTGGATACTGTATTGCAAGCCTGCCTGGGAAAAACAACTTAAATACATTTGTCAGTGAACATTTTGCTGATATGTTTAGTATCAATATTTTTTCGCCTTGCAAGATACTTAACAACATTTCCTATTATGTTATTGCAAAACTTCATTTTTTCAAACACTACCTTTTCTTTAAAAACGCATTTGCTGTTTCAAATTAGTTGTAGAACAGAATTTCCAGGGGACAGGGCTGGCTATTGACAACATAGTACTTGAATCCAAATTTTATTACATTTAGACTTGACCCCTCCATGATAGCTGCCTCATGCACTAGCCTCTGCTGGTCTGCCGCACCCTAATCGGTTGCCAGGTTTCCATGCATTGCACTAGAAATCACCCGATCATGTTTTCTCAATGTCTAGAAAAAATGCAAATATTTATTAAAACAAAGCTTGTACATTATGAGTCATTTGTCTCTAATCTAAGTCAAGTCTGAGGTCATGAATACAAGACAAAGTCAAGTCTTTTATCAGTGTTAGTCAAGCAAGTCTCAAGTCCTCAAATTTGCAACTCAAGGCAAGTCATGTCGCTCAAGTCCCTCATCTCTGGGATGAAGTATCGTTGACAGTGCTGAATCAATATCTGAGTTTCAGAATTGATAGTAAAATGATACTCTCCAACATTATTTTTCGGTTAGTTGATGTAGAATCAGGGTGTCAGTTTGGGTAATAATAATTTCAAGTCTTTGAATGAGTAGGAAGTCATCTATGATCATCAATAAGATGTCATGCATCTGCATCTTCTTCTTTCCAATGCTGTGGCTTCCAAAACAAGGATATCCATTTGACCAAATATTCACCTGTTTCCAGGCAAAGACATCGATTTATCCAAATGTTCACCATTTTCTTGACAAGGCCATCCGTTTAACCAAACATTCACCTGTTTCCAGAACTCAATAAAGACCAGCCTAGAAAGTGTAGCAGAGCCCCCAGCTCCACTGGATATGACAATAGTCTGGTCTGCCAGGGTGCAAAACGTAACAACCTCTGCTCTCAAATTAGACCTACCACTGAGCCCACTGACAATGGGATGCTGAGATTGCAATTACCATAAAAGCTAGCACCCCCCCCCCCCCCCCNCTATGTACACCCCACACCACCCCTGACCTCCATCTACCTCTCCAAAAAAATCCTCACCTCGCTTTTTTTCCTCTACCATTTCCCTCGAATAGTTCCATTGTGTCCTGCACTTTTGGAGCTCCGTAGGGAGCAGGGATCCACAAATTTAAATATATTTGATGAAACTGAATGTGAATGAGCGTGGGTGTGTGTCTCTGTGTGTGTTTGTTATGTGTAATGAGCAGCATGCCTTTCCCTTCATCCTGCAGAGGCCCGTGTGAGACACGGTTGATGCCAGCCAAGTCGAGACGCCCGAGTCCCTTTAAGTCAAAATGCTGCTGGGCTGAGACCTCTCTGATAAAGCACCCTTTTTCTCCCCTTGTAGCCCTCTATCTCTCTTTCTCCTTCATTATCTTTTTCATTCTCGTCTGATTCTGTCATCCCTTGATCTGTTGGACGCTGCAGTTGCACTCAAGGTTGTGCGGGAAAAGGGGAAGATAATAGGAAACAAAGTGAACACGTTGGTGGGAGCATAAAGGTGTTGACGTGAGGGAGAAAGAAAACACCACTCAGAAGTAACCTTTAAGCAACATGGTCATTAACACCTCCATTACAAACCATTCTGTATGAGCAGCCCTATTAGTCATTCAGAGCCCACGCTTCTCTTCAAGACAGCCATACATTTTTTTTGAACAAGACAGCAGGATAGTAGAATAGACCTCTTTGTTTTTTCTTTTTTTTTTTTTAAAAAAACAACAATCTGTCATCATCATCGCCACCACCAGCTGTTTGTAAGGTTCCTGCATTAAACTGATCTGCCTGAATACATTTACTGAACAGGCTGTGAAGCTGCTATGATATGGCAGGTCAACACTGAACAGGTATCCGGAAAAGACGAATGAATTCCTTACACGCTAGAGTCTCCACTGCTGGACATGTAATACATTACAAATGGCTAAGACAATGTCCTTTCTCAGTAGTTGTCAAAATGTTGCAGCAAAGAAAAATACACTCTTATGAAAGCATATGTCCCTGTTTTCAGTAAGTTATCATCTTCAAATGAGATAGTGAATAAATAATAATCGGTACAAGTGACTGTTCTTATTTCCATAAAGTGGAAACATGAAGGTTGTTCCAAGTATTTAATGTTGTTCAAAGTAAAAGCTTCAGCACAAGTAGCTCCCGGATTCACCTGTTTCTTCATGCAATTAAACTCTGCTTTACTAATGATCGGCCGACCTCCTTAACCCCATTTCTGTTTAAGTTACGCCATAATTTTAAATCTTCAGTGTTTCCCCTAATACACAGTTTTAACGATGAACACACTTTTTTTCCATGCTGATTGAAGCTTAGATGGTCTTTCTTGGTGAAAACTATTTAAATTGGATACACTTTTTTGTATGGCTACTTGAAATTCTCCTATTAACTGTACTTCAAATGATACAGCTGTTTCTAATTCAAATGGAAAAATCAAAAAGACAAGGAGTCATTAACACCTTTACCAGGTGTAATGGAAAAAGTGATTTGTTAGAGGTCTGAAAATAGGTTCTCTTTCCCTACCTATAATTATAGCTTTGAAGCATATTATCTTACAGGTATGGCTTCAAAAGTGTCTTCGGCACAGTGCTAACAAGGCCCACAGAAACTCCAAAGAGGCAGGCAGAAGCCTTAATTACATAGGTGCATATATTACTACATATCAACCCCTGCTGCTCCAATATTAATTATACTGTACAACAGACATTTTCTTCCACCCATTTCCTTCAGGCTCGGCCTATTACAAAGTTAACTTTCTCTCACTTTAATTCGAACTCATGTATAGCATATTTCTAATTCCTCCAATTATAGCATAAACACCAGACAACGCAGAGCAGAAATAAATCAGTACGCTTATTATTTCAAAGTGTCAAATAACATACCAAAGTGTGAATGTTGAAGTGGATGACAAATAATGACAAAATAAGAATGTGTTGGCCTGATAAGTGGAGCAAGATGTGTAACAATGAAAATAATCATGTTTTTACATAAAATAGTTGTGTGTTTAACTTTGAAATGTGTCCACTCATAGGGCTCTAATATGACAACTTGAAATGTACTCCCAAACATGCAACTCATTGTGGGCTACATATTTGTGTCACCAATCCCCGACAACAGTAAATTATGACACAGACAGTACTTTCACCACATAAAATACCTTACTGAGGATGTGAGGAGTCCTTATGTATCTACCCAGCATGACATCACAAGCCCAAATGGCAAATACAAGTTAGTCTGGAACCTTGTTCATTTCTTATTTCCAATGGGTGTTATCAATGGCTGTACTGTAGATTGGTTGGACCCACAACCAATCATGTCTGTTGCCAGTTTTGCAATCAGACTTTGAAAATACTTCAACAGGAAGTTCCACGTCAGCTGTAGCCATTTTGGTTGTTTCTGAAATGCCTTAACAACACATTATTATGGATCCCTCAGCATTTCTTGGCAAGTCTCATCCTACTGTGATTGGACTGAATATTGGTCGCTCACCATGACCTCTTTGACCTTACCCTAACCACTTCTGACCGCGACACATCAGCTTGACAAGTACTAACCCATCAAAGCACAGTTAATGCCGTTGAGATGTTATTATGGATCCCACTGATTGTCTTATAAAAGCAGTGGGATCCATAATAATGCCTCACTGGCAGGCTTCTTTACTAAGCTAGTGTTATGCTTGCTCTAGCGTCCCTGACATGAGGGTGCGTGAGCCAAAAATGGCACCATTACATGTCTGCGCAAGTTGTCAGTCATCATATCAAACCTGCCCAATATTAGATAAACAGCTGTGATTGGCCCACCCCAGATCCACGGGACATCTGTCTGAACTGGAGGGGGACCAGACGCATCTGCCAGAGAGAATAAAACATGGGCTCACAGATTGGGCTGGTTCCCAGGCTAGCATCTACCTGATAACAAACCAAAACTACTTTATGAGTAGAAAAGACGGTTTTAAATTTGTTGCAAGAACAAATTTAGACTAACATTCTGTTTTTGTTATCTTGAATGTTTTGAAATATAGAGACATTATAACATTAATGTACTTCTTTACTGCTGCTAAACCTTAAACATGCTTTGATTTTGAAACAATGCAATGATACAATATCAAAGTAAGTAATGGAGAAAAATATATTTACACCATTTACAGATTGCATCTGGCTGTGATTAAGCCCAAACAAATCACAGATTCGCAGATTTTGTTTGTGAATATGCAAGCACCTGAAAAGAATATGTGACTTTTATAAAGTGTAAGAAAAATTGGGCTGTGCAAATTCAAACACAAACAAGGACCACACAAATCCAAACATATGAACACACACCACACCTAAATATCCTGTGCAAATATGAGCAAAGTCAATTTCAGCCGGGGTCGTGCATGGTGATGCTCTCTGATATTGTAGTGGTCACGGTCTGTGTGTGTGCGTGTGTGTGTGCTGTGGACGTGAGTGGATCCAGCCAGGGGAGTTAGTGCAGGGGTGGAGTTGGGATGGGGGGCTGCTGGATGGGCCGAGGGTTTCTTTGAAGTCTGGATTCCAATTAAACCCCTGACTGAGTTCTAAGCGCACAAGAAAAATGACTGAGGTACATGACATGGCCAGGTCCCCTCATCCAGCCAAGCCTTTCCATTTTAGCCCCTTTGTCTCCCTGCAGCTCCTAATATTTATGATCACCCCTCCTGACATAACCCCAACATCAGGCTTACGACCACCCCAACAGAAAAGAAGAAGAAGAAAAAAAAAACGGACGGGACGAAAAACAAGGCTAGCAGAGTGGAGAGCCAGAGTTAGACCCTGAGGTTTCTATGCTCACTGCAACACAGAGATTATTTGAGAAACATCCACACAGAAAGGAGGAGTAAGATGAGTTTAAAGAGGAGAAGCAAATGGAAGAAGTAGAAGACAAAGACAAAAAGATGACAAGGATGGAGACAAAGACAGTGTGGAGAAGAGACAGAATAACCATTAAGGATGAGAATACTAGGGAGGCAAATATAAAACAAAAGATTCTCATATGCTGCACTACCTTCATGGACTTATTCCCTTTTTTCAAAATGTTTAGTTTGTATTTTTTTTTTTTTGTGCCGTTTAACATGTTCCTGCATCCATTTACCAAACGGGGAAAAAAAATGCAAGAAAGAATTTAAAAAATAAAAAGATCAAACACAGTAAGCACTAGCCCGTGTAACAGAAGCAGACTAGCCTATTAGAAGACACACTTTTGTGTCAATAACAAAACAAATTTTCTGTCAAAAATACAGTATGCTTATTTTTTTTCCTACAAGGAAAATGTAAGCTCATTCAGCTTTTGATGAGAATTTCCTAGAAACACACGCAACTAGCACATCTGATGTGACATTATCATTTTACTTGACAAAGCAGTGCAACAGCAGTAATTTGCAGTAATTTTGATCTCAGCAGCTCGTCCCTCTCAGTGAGAAAGAGATGTATGGAACGGGACTTTAGCACAATGCCAATTTACCGTAGACAGCACCACTATACACCTTTACAAAACCCAGTATCTGGCTGCTACTTCTCGCAGTTTTGTTTTCTCTTGAAAAAGTGATGGTAAAAACGGTGAAGGTGCACCTTAGCTGGGGGACATGTTTTTGTTGAAAGCGAATGGAGAGAAATGGTTGATTTCAGAGGTATCAGTCCTGCAAGGCAACCGCAGGCAATTCATACAGTACCTGACACAATGCCTAAAACACACTGCAGTTTTTCTGTTTTTATTTCTGCACCTTTCGCACATGAATTCCATTCACTCACGCACTCTGAGCAACACACAGTAGATAACGATACATACTCCATAATTCATTCAGCACTGAATTTGATTTCCTCTCCTCTTTTTTTTTTTTATAAAAACGTACACACACTGCACACACCCTCACTCCGTACCACACAAAGTGCAAAAGTGCACGCATGTATTGTTTCCCTTTGAACTGAGAAGTCAAACATATAACAACTCAAATACACACACTAAACACACAAACATGCGCCAGAATAAAATATTGAAAAGTGTCACAGACACCTGGTCAAATGCTCATATGATTCCCAAAGGAACCACCCTGAATAAACTACTTCCTGCGGGAGAGAAAAAGAAATGGAGGCAGCAGGATTTGAGCGGAGAGAGGGGGTTTATATGATGTCTGTTCCTCGCAAAGATGGAACAGGAGATGGGACGAAGCAGGAAGGGGTTAAGATTGGGAGCCAGCAACCTTTTATCACACTGGAGGGAGACAGGGAAGCTGAGAGGCGCAGAATGGTAAATATTTCAAGATGATAGGTGACATAAACAAAAGGTTTACTCTCATTCCCACTTTTTAAGTTGCAAAATTTTGGGGCTGGTAATTCATAACAGCAGTCCTCGCTGACACACTAATACGGCACTGAAGAATAGGCCCCTGCAACTCAACACGGGGAAAAATATCTCCCTCATAACTAAATCTGTTTCCTCTAAAACTCAGCAATCCTGATCATAAAAACATTAAGGTTATTTGTTGAATATCAAGGCCATTAGTAAAATCAAATTGACAGTCAGACTGGAAATATACTGTTTGAATAATAATGCAAACAACAAATGTAACTGCAGACAGGTACTCTACATGCTATTAGTAAAATCTGCAATCAAGAATAATGAATCTTTGGTGTCTCAGTGATTCAAACTTACATTTTTGGACTTCATCACATCTCTCACTCATGTGTTTGTTTAGTTCCTTCCTCCCAATGTTTGAACTTTCTGAAGATTTTTTTTTTTAGTTCCTATAAATGAATCCCTTTCCTGTCTCCAAAGCCAGGCCTCTTCCCTGTCAGAGACACAGCACTCGGCCTCTGCTCCATGTCAGAGAGCAGTCTGTCAGTGCGCCTGTGAAAGCCAGATAACCCTTTGATGGAGAGTACCGGTGGTTATTGTTGTCTGTACCCTCCACCTTCCCTCCAACACATATGAAGATTTATTGAAGGAGAGGGCTGAGCAGCGGGAGCCTGCACTAACATGGCAGGCCACGATGGCAACAGGAAAGGAGGCAGGAAGAACAGAGGCAGGAGGGAGACACACCAGGGGGTGATGGGAACTCCTCTGACCTGCCTGTGGAGGACACAATGCTCAGGTAGAGCTGACCATGATTATGTGGCTGTTGAGGAGGACAAATAATCATGGGACAGCTCTCGCTGCATGTCTTCCTCTCTACTTCCTCTCTAACAAAGGACGGGCAAGTTTAACGAGAGAAAGCCAAAAAAGGGGGCAACTGGGAAATCACAGAAAGCAAACTTAGATATAACACTCTTCAGAAAGACAGAGCGTGCAGATTGACCAGAGTTAGTATTTCCATAAAATGCAAAATCAATATTCTACACGTAAAAGTACAAAATAAGAATTTTTTTTCTGACAGAATGGTAAAATCATAAGTCTACATTTTCTCTTGTGAAAGTATACTGATGATGAGTGTTGGAGAATAATACTGTAGCATTTTGTGTGACAGGTTGAACAGGCCAGAGGAGGGAGTGTGTTTGGGAAATCATGTTGCATTTATGTCATGTTTGTATAATACAGTACAATATTTACTACCATTATTTGGGTGGGAATAATAAAATAAAAGCGAAATGAGGTTGCTAAATTTATAATATGTGAGCTACCCATTGAAGCTATGAGCTGATACCATGATATTAAGTGTGATAATTGAATCTACTATTCAATCATTTTCAATTTCCACCTGTGTTTACAGCATGTGTTCTGAATATATCTTATATCTTATCCTTCATTAATGATATAAAATCATGTTGATTATGACTTTGAAATACAAATTATTACCAAAAAACTGTCATGCAAAGCAAGTGAGTGCAGTGATGGAGGACAGAAAGAGAGATGAGATACAGAGAGAGACAGACAGACACAGAAAGAAAGAGAGGGACAGAGAGGGAGAATGCGCATCAGCGACTCATAGTGCCCTCTTCTGCTCGCAAGCTGTATGATACCGATAGTTTTTCTTCCTTTTGATCATCATCAAAAAAAAATACAAGTGTAAAGCAACTAATACAGTACAAAAGCTCCAATTCTTTCTTTACAGTTCTGCATAATACATGACAATTTATACCCTTATTTCTATGCATAATTAAACAGGAGTTTCTCATGCATTCATCTGTCTATGTAATGCACAAACCTCAACCATCATCTCCATCATACAACAGACAAAAAGAAATTCAAGACACACTGAACAGATACACTATAAACTGTGGGACTGTCACCATTAAAATAAAAATGGCTGCCATAAGCCAGCACTGACACACGCATGACATGCAGGTCATGTACAAAACAGGGCGCAATAAAAAAAAAAAAAACACCGCACAAAAAAATAAAAGTGCTCGGACAGTTGGCGTATTTTTCAGTCTGAGAATCGCATCATCTGCCTCCAAATTCAGCAACAATAAAAAAAAAAGAAAGGTGGCCGCACAATCATCCCTAAAGCCTGAGCTTTGGCTCAGTCCAGATGCAACGCTAACCCCAGCTGAGCAGCAACAGTCGAAAGCTGCTGGCATATATGACTGAACATCTGAGTTTTTCTGTTTATGTACCTGTTTGTGTCACTGTATAAAAATCAGTGGTCGCTCAAAATCGTCCAGTGTAACAATAACAACAGATTATAAAGCTCCTGAATATGATTGGACGAGGAGAATAGCTTACTCTACTTGACTGTACTGGGCTTGATTAGGTACTGTATTTGTGCAAAATATGCTGTGCATCATGAAGATAATATTCCTTACATGTTCACATCTAGAGGCCCAACAGCTCAGACTATACTGATTAGGAAACTATGTAAAGTCTGAAGAAGGTAAATACATTTTTAATTATCTGATAGAACATAACAACAATCTCATTTTAATATATCTTATATAACCTTTAACAGTTATCCCGCTATTCATTGAATGTAAATGACTCTCAAGGATGTATATTCTGTTCATGTAAGAAATAAACACATCGCAATTGTAAAAAGAAAATGCAGAGCTATTGAAGTTCTTCCACCCAATAGAAAGTATTGTGTTGGCGAACCTTCATTGTGTCTGTATACAAAGAAACAATACATTGGTACACTTGCAGAGAACATATACAGTATACTATGTGTACAAGTGGGGTCTTCTTTCCTGAAATGTTAAATGTGTACACAAGAAACTGATGGCGACCAGACATCTGTGGGGCTGTGAAATGATGACCCATTTTTAAACCCATATTTGATTACCTGGTTTTATTAAAATTGGATCCAAAGAGACCCGTTCCCCATTTGAATTTAATGAAGGCTGTGTGGCTGACAGGAGGCTTTTGATTTATATACTGTTATTAAATCCGACAAGAGAGCCAGCCAGGTAAGCAGGCAGGCAGGCAGGCAGGCAGGCAGGCAGGCAGGAGGAGGTGGAGAGGAGAGAGAGCAGGACCCAGAATCCTGGCCCTGCACCAGGCACAGCTAGACTCCCGAGTCCGACAGCCCTCCTCTTCCTTCAGCCCACCCCCCACCTGCTCCACTCTGAGGAGTGCAGGAGCAGAGAACAGCCAAGGACACATGCTGTGTGGCACCCCTCTCTCACATCCCTCTTCCTCCTCTGATACCTCTTCCATTATTCATATTAAAATACAGACTGATATAAAGATGAATAATAAATGCAGTCAACACAAAACAAAAGCTGGCAGACCAGTGCTGTCAAGGTGGTCACTTGATAGAAATGAAAATGTATTGTGTCTATTCATCTTAATAATGGGGTATATTTAAGGCATAAACAAATTAAAATTCCAGCTCTTATTTTGAATATTCTTAATATTGCTTTTGCTTTTATTAAAAATATTTTTTTAATACGGACAGATGTAATTTACATCAATTTCAGTATAATGGCTGCTGCTGTAAATTAGCAATAATTTAAATAAATACAAAAACAATAATGTTCAATCCTAAATACAGCTAAATAACTCGTGTTTTGTGGAGGAAACGTGATACCTCTCGGAGCCCTTGGTGTATTTCCTCTTTGAAACTTCAAAGCCAAAGTAGCTGTCTGAAACACATTAGCACACTTACTGTAGGAGATCCTCACACTTACAGTCCTGGGCTACACTGCTAATACAAATCACAATCATTCACCTAAACTAGGACGCCGGACAGAGCCTTACATGACAAAGACAGTTGCACAAAAAAAAGAGGCTTTGTGTGATTTTACTTCCAGGGTTCAGAGATGAACATGTGGAAGCACAAAGAATCGCTATTCTTTCTCCAGCTTCAGGACAGAAGCAGTAGGGTGTTTGAAGCTGCCTGTGCTGACTATCAAAATTTACCTGCAGGTTAGCGTCCAGTGGAAAGGACACACTAGCTAGACATTTACTCAATATGGAGAGTTGAATAAATTATTATACAGTATCATCTTAAAAAAAAAAAAAAAGGTAGAAAACATGAGAGGGAAAGACTAAAACATTCAGAGATTTCAGTCCACTGTGCCTCTTTTAAGCTGATTAGATAAGTCCCTTTATCTTTAAATGTGTTTTCTATAAATGCTGTCGTTTATTTCTAGCATTTCAGACAGCATGAATCAAAATGTCCTTGATGTTTGCTTAGTGATTAATATTGTGAAGATTTGTCATGCAGTGTTCCACAATTAATATGGGTGCAACACACTGAACGTCTGCCTGAATATCTATTATAAAAGAAAAACGGGTGAGGATTGCATTTTGTTTTTAATGTTTTGCTCAAGCAGAGCACTGCTGTCATGCCTGCTTTTTTCAGGATGTCAGACAAAAAGAGAGGAGAGATGGAGAGGGAGGGATCTTGGAGGATGGAGGGTGGGGGGAGTGGGAGAAGAGGAGAGATGGAGGGGCTGCTGACATGCACTTGTCTCCAATCTCTTCGAATCCATTGCACAATTCATCTGCTTTGTCTCTACTGCCACGGCTGAGGACAATCAGACCAGACGCCCATTAGATTCCTCATACTGCCCCCCTATGCAACACCCCCCTTCTTTTACCCCTCTCCCCCCCCCCACCACCTTCTTTTCACTCGACGTGNGCTGAGGACAATCAGACCAGACGCCCATTAGATTCCTCATACTGCCCCCCTATGCAACACCCCCCTTCTTTTACCCCTCTCCCCCCCCCAACACCTTTTTTTCATGTGACATGCTGACTGAAGGAGAGGCAAGGCAATTCACAAGCCTCCCCAAATGGGGAAATGTCAGGAAGGGAACCCACATCAAAACCATGTTGTCATGGAGATACAGTATGGTCCAGAAATTACAGACTAACACATAGGCACTCAGGATATACAATATACACACACGCAAGCTTTTATGCACACCCTGATAAATACATTTGCTTTGTGGATTCTTTTTTTTTTTTTTTTAGGCAAACAGTATACAGCAGAAGAAAAGAAAAGAAGGCTTTTGTCTCCTTGCACTGATATTTCTCCCCTCCTCAGCTGCATACTTTTAGGTGATTATATGTAAATCGAGATATAAAAACTGTGACACTATTTACCAAAATATGTTTGGGCCAAAAAACCAAAAGATTATTTTCATATTTTTTACACGTTTTGGCATACATGCAGTTTTAATTCCTGTAAATAAAGAAAAAGGCATTGTTTTCAAATTTATTTTAAATTTAAAAAATCTAAAATCATGTTTACAATTTTAGAGAAAAATGCTTCACATTATTCAAAGATGTAATAATAATAATTAATTGTAATTAATTGAATTAATAAATGTATTTTATTTTACATGAAGCAATGGTAATTTAACTCCTTTTTATAATTATGTCATTTATGAAAATATCTCCTAATTCAGCCAGTGTTTTCAATTAGAGTAAATCCCAAATTCAGTGAGTGCCATTATATCAGCATATACAGTACCGCTGAAATCAAGTCAGATGCTTGGCATGGATGTGTAAATGCTTCTGCTTCGGGGAAATTCTACAGTGAGGTCATGTGACCACTGTGCCCATCCACACAGTAGCCATTCCTCAGCCGATAGTGTTATCAGACAAACTGCGTTCCTGGAACGCTTGGCATTTCGATGATCTCTTCTCACAAAAAAAAAAAAGGCAGAAAGAAAGAGTGAAGGGAGAAGGAGGAGATAAAAAAAAAAAAGTGCTCCTTCACCCCGCTTGTTTAGGAGGCTGCCAGCACTTTGCTTCAGCTTTTGAGCAGAACTAGACCGGCTCTGCCCTAGTGCAAGAGGATCCTCCATCCCAACAGCCATATTCATACACTACCAGGCCTCACTGGGGTCACTTTATTGAGGTTACTCTGCTCTGCACTACATAAAAAAGAGGAGATTGAGGGATATTAATGGTAAATGTGGCATAGTTACTGCTATAAAACCCCTTCTTTGCCCTCCCTTTTTTCTTTGTTTGGCCAGAGGAGCTGAAGGCTTAGGGATAAAGGTACTGCTCAAATCATGAGACAGGGATAAAGCCAGAGAGAGAGATAGCGAGCTCTGACCCAACGACAGAGCAGTGGATAATTAAAACACCCAGGGCCCCCGAACTGCCCTCATCCATCTCTCCCTTCTTTTTCTCTCCTTTTCTTCCTTCGCTCACAGACTTAGCCTCTCCCTCCTCCCCAGAAAACACACACACACACACACACATTCTTACATTCTCAGATAACAAAACATACAAGACGACACAAATGCATTTTGAGATGATGTTGGATTTCTACCAGTGAGATCCGCCGATGACTGGTCCTCTGGGTAAAATCTACAGAAGCGGAAGCACACATCGCTCCCACTGGCTCTGTGCGATCTGTTTATTTTTCATTTGTACATTTTTGAGGATCATGAATGATTCCTGTTTTTATCTGATTACTCCCAGACAGTCTGCCTCCACTGCCTCATAAAAACACAAAGGATAGCAACAAAATGGCACACAACCATGTAGTCCTTTTAATTTAACAAATGTCCTTCTGCTTTTGCTTATATTTCATTCATTCCATATTACATTCACTCCTGCATTAATATTGGCACAGTTTATACAGATAAATAAATCTGGATGGATATTATTATTTATAGGGTGTAGTAAATGGGCTGGCTTTTCAACTAGAATATATTCATTCTGTTTGGACAAACATCAATTAAAGATGAACAGAGAGGAAATTAACCAGAACCTATAAGAAAGGCATGCATGCCAGAGAGAAGATCAGAGAGTTTCTCCACACCACCATGAAGAAAGAAAAGACAGCCATGTCTGTATATCATCTATGTATATAACAACCAAGCGAGGGACAGGACGTTTGTGTGTGTGTGTGTGTGTGTGTGTGTGTGTGTGTGTGTGTGTGTGTGTGTGTGTGCCTGTCTGCTTATGTCAGGTGATCACAATGTTCCAACCATGAATTGCAGCTGCTAGCCATGCTCTTGGGCAGGCCACACTGCCCTCTCTTGGTGGCTCCAGCACAATGCTGCTCCAGTCTAAACACAACAACAATTAGATCATCAATTTGACTCTTTTCTTCTTTCTTTTATGCAATTTAACACTCAAAAAAAAATAGTGTTAGTAACACCAGTGCACGCTGCTTCCTCATGATTTACTCTCGCAAATATTTCCTTTGCTTTTATATTTGATGAAGTGTGACCGACTGGATGGGCTGGTTAAAACAGAGCTGGCTCCATATGTCATTTGTGTGGTCGTTGACCTAGCACGGGAGAGCTGCACAGCGTCCTATGAACAGCCAGTGAATGAGGATGTGTGAAAGCAGCGCTGTGACTGGGGAATAGCAGCTCAAAAGGACCCCCACACATTGCCCAGACTGAAGTCATTACCAGCGGGCCTTTGATTTCCACATGCAAAAACCTCAGGTTGAAGACCAATATGTTGCTCGCCTGGAGTATACCGTTTCTACTGCTGTGCTCATGTGCTGCGGCTGTCTGACCGATTCGGAGTGAAAGAGGGCAAAGTGCTAGCACTGATGAATTTTGAATGTGCTGAAGATGATTTATTAGAGCACTTAAAAGATCTGTAGGATGTCCTTCACACGTGGCTCACCCTCTAATAGACCCCAGTGTGAAATGACACTATCTTCACTTACCATGGCACTGTTTACAAAGTCAGAGGGATTTTTTTTCCACATTTATACAGTACTCTCCTAAATATAATACATATGTGTTTGTACTGTATTTGGGTGGAGGGGTACAATCAGTGTGGGAGGTATCATGCTTTCTGCATGATTAAGATTGTGTTAGGCTGCAGCTAAAGAGGCCAGGAGAGGGGTCAAGGGGCGTGAGAAAAAAATCACCTGCTGTTCACTGACCCGCAAGGTTTGTCTGTCTCACTCTTTATGTGTATGTGTGCGTGTGTGGCTACCATATCAGTTACTATTTTTCAGACTCAGTCACCGACACCATCCTCAACACAAATAAAAAAAACACACATAAACATAATCAGTTCAACTAAACTTTGCACATCCCAACGAGGATCTCTCTCTGACCTTCAATTTTAAAACCACCACTTTCTGCACTTGCTGCGCAGCACTTAAGGCAAAAAGCTTATGGAAGTGTATTGTCTTGTTTAGCACCATTATATATTCACATAATGTTCTTCTTACACATATTCACAATAAACTAGATGTAGGCTACATAAATCTCGCCTTTAAGGACAGTAACCAGAGTTAGAGTGGTAAACAATGGATATAATGTCAGTGGTCTATAGATATAAGTTTTTATATGAAATAATACAGAGATGTTTGAGAAAATGAGCCACACAGCAATTGTCATTTCCAGGTTGTATTTACAGTTACTTTAAAAGCATTTTTTGTTTTTTTCTTAGTAAAATATAAGGAGCATTAAAATGTATACAACAAGAGGCTGGTGTGGTGGGTTACATTTAAGGGTCAAGCAAATCAACAGCCTGGAAAAAGGTTATCTTATTTAAACAATAAAAAATATATAAGAAACAATATATGCGGTATCAAAGAATGACACACACATATGCTCACATATACTATTTTTTTACTATATTTATATACTTCTGAGCAACACCAGTGAACTCTTGGCATCTCCTGGCATCCACCACCCATCATGGCATGCAGTGGCAGTCAGTAGTGCAGCTCCCTGCACACCTGACTCTGGCAGAGAGGGTTAAAGTCAGTGACAACGGATCTAGCAGCTTTAGTCCCCAGAACAGCCAGCTTACACAGATAAGTGGGCCAGGCTGGATAAGCCTCACTAAAGTATTCTATTACAGTGCCAATTACCCCTTGGTAAATAATATGGGGATGTAGAGGAAGCTACTGATAGGAAGTGGAATGTGTGCAGCGAGTCTAAAAAAAAAATCTTGTTTTCTCTTGTTTCCCTAAATAAAATTTAAAGCCCCAGAAATTTTAAGTCAAAACAGGACGAGGTTTTTTTTTCCTCGGAAAAAAAAAACTTGCAGGTTTGTTTGTTTGTTTTTTTTGCATATTCAATGGTGTATGCCTCATAATATCAAGCAGGTGATCACAGCCAGCAAGTGTTTCATCACCCCAGCTGAGTGCAGCCAAGCCCACTGTGGTCAGGCCTAAGCCAGGCCCTGGCTGGCTGCTCTCCAGTGGGGCCTGAGCAGCCTCTCACAGCAGACACCCAGAAACTGGGTTCTCTAATAGGGACAAATTGGCAATGTCTGTGCGGGCCGGTGCTGTGTGCTAGGAGCTGTGAATTGATAGTGATGCCTAATGATCCCCCTGGGTAGATCAATACCAATAATCCTCTTTCCAGCCTATCCTCCTCATTGACTATAGAGAACCTGGAAGAGCTGGGGAAAACTGCAGCCCAGAGTGACAGGGCCAGGAGTTCAAGGCAAGGGCTCCAACTCTCACACATGCACACAAACTTTCATTTTACTCAGACATACACAAACACACACAGAAGTACAATCAAAAGGCTAAAACAGAGGCCAATATAGGCATTTTATCACCTTTCTCAGACACTAACATAATATTTAAAGACCACAGAACATCCAAGCTGAGGATTACAGCTGCACACTTGCAGACAGGCGAACACAAACACCCAGGCGGTCAAATAAATACACATGCATGTCCCCCCCTCCCCCGTACCACCACCACCAATCCTCACAAACAACATACCCCCGCAAACTGTACGAATCAAATCAAAGCTACACTATTCTAATGTACTGGGTGATCAATATTTATTTTCCCTTTATGCATTTATTAGTGTGTTCAATTTCACTGGCCAGTGGGGCCTACTTTATATCAATTATTTGTAAAGCACTCTAGCCACAGGCTCCAAAAACTTCAATTGAGATGTGGTTTGTAACAAAGCAAATCTGTTCAGTAATGCAATTACACAACATATTCAATATTTTTGCTGGGCGTGCTGTTTAACAACCAAACACTCAATCCTGATTCACAAAATACAGCTTTATGGACATCACAGCCGAGTACAAATTAACATTTTGTGATATGCTTCTGATGAGTTTTGCTGATAATTCAATTATGAGTGATTGAACAAAAAAAAATCCTCATTTTCACAGGGAAGTGGGAGCACATGCTGAAAATGTATTTTTACTGAAGGGAAAAGGGAGAAGCTAGCTGTGAAGCTCAGGATATGTTCAGCAGTGCAAGGGTGAGGTGAAGCATGCAGTCCCAATGGACCTCTGTGTGCGCGTGTGTGTGTGTGTGTGCGTGCGCGGCTGTGTGTGTGTGTGTTTAAGCTCTGCAGTCATAAAGCCTCACATCAACCTCGTGCACCCCGTGGTCGGCAGCTGATTACTCCCACCAAACACATCCATACACTTTATCCCAGCTGTCACAGTGCATACTCATTACCCCCTGCACCAGCCAGCTGACTCCACACGGCCACACCCGCATGGACACGGCTCCAGGGCCACACTGGGGACGGCTAGAAATCATAAACTAGAAAAATACATTTACAAATTTTCTCCTTTCTTTCCGAATTCACCAGTAAACGTTACAGCGTTTATGAGGGGAAATAAAATTCTAAGAACACCTCTAAATACATTTTCTGTCAAGGAAATATTTTAATATCACTTTAAATCTAAATCAAGCTTGTATCATTTTAAATATTACCTCATTAGGACTTTCTGCAGATACATCTATAAATTCCATAAATATCCCATCATGATGTCTTCATTAACTATTGATTTTAGTGTCAATCAAATCAATTCTTCCACGCCAGGAAGAAACAAATCATGACCAAGTAGAAGAGCAAACCATCAGGCGAGCAAAACTGAATCTGTGTATTACATCTCTGATCGATACGAGCGGAGAGAAGTAAGGTAGTGTGAATAACACAAAGTTTAGAGAGATGAGGGACGTATCTATCTGCCCAACAAGCCCCCGTACTGCCCTTGTCCTCAATGAGGCAGCTATGCCAATTGTTACAGGTGACTGAGGCGTGTGTGCATGTGTACGTGTTTGCGTGTGTGTGTTGGGGGGTCTCTATCATTGCTGGGGTGGGAGATGACAAGAGTGACACACTCCAGCTCCTGTCACACAGTAGGTGTTTCTCCATGGAGACCCAGGTGTCGTGTCTCAGATCTTTTCGGCTTCATAAAAACACTGCTTTAGCCAGTGCATCAATCGATGATGTACTCCATACACTTTTACTGCTGCCACACACAGTTGCTTTAGAGCTCTGTGTTAAAGGCCATGACAATTCAGATCAAAGGTAAGTTGAACCATACCATATCTATATAGTTTTTATTTTGAGCAAAAAATAAATAAATCCTTAAAACTCAGCGGGAGACACAAAAATGTAAATAGACAAAGTATTGCCAGACCACGATAAAAAGAGAAGAGAGGAGAAATAAGAAAGAAAGGAGATGAAGGTACAGTAATCATCCCTGTGTGATCCTCTAACCCCTTTCTTGAGCGAGCCAAAATGTGAACAGATTCACTTTTTTTTCTCCTTGGCGGTTTTCACACAACTCTTCAAACAGAAACCTACAAAAATACCGAGCTGCTGCTAGGAAGGTACAGAGAAGGAAAAAATGACTTTTTTACTTCTATTGAAAACTACAAGATGAAAAAAAAATAAGTTATCTTTGATATAAAAAGTTTATTATATCAGAATAATAAATCCCAAACACAACAAGAATTAAAAGACCTACATGGACATTTTCTCAATAAAATAAATTTTAAAAAAGCATAATTTGTCATGTTAAATTTGTTTTGCGCAGTATAACTGGTAGGAGTCCAGGTTTAACAGGCTGTAGCCACCAGTGAAGATGTTTAACAGTGGAAAATATACATGCAGCTAAAATATGTAAATATGATTAAGTTCACTGCAAACTCAGATTGAGTGTTGTAATCAAATCAAGCAGAAAAGGTTATTTCAATCAGTGCTCCTGAGATAAGTGTAAAAGAAAACTCCAAAGAAAAGCGTGCCAGTGTCTCATCCTTACTTGTTCCTCTCTTATTTGCCCCTCATCCCCCTGTCCTTGCCTCCACTAAAGCAAAGTGCAGCGCTTAAACAGGAGCATTTAATTCATTACATCATTATGTCATCTCATACTAATCTGCGCAGTGGCCTCCACTGCTTTGACATGCAAATGGATTAGAAAAACGTCTGGGGAGGTAAAGGGGAGGAGGGAGGGGGCAAAACAGCAATCATCACGTCTTGTCAATGGGGTGAAAATATGCCCTGAAGCTGCTCTACCATTTTTTCTCCCTTCTCTTTAACTGTATTTTTCTATCTGTTTTTTTTCTCCCCCTCCACTTTTCCCCCTCCCCGGCTCTCCTCTTCTCTTTCTCTATCTTTGTCAGTGAATGCCCCAAACAAAGCAGCGGCAAGATCACACCAAACGGCGGCAATCTGTTGAGGATCAGGTTCCCTATGGAGAACATATAAACAATAAAGCGTGTGGCACACACTCACGTCGAGCCCCCTCCCATTTACACATGCCCCTCATCTGCATATTCACAAAAAGGCCCCTCTGGCTTTCCCTCATCAGCAAACCCCTCCCCACAGCCTCATCAGCACACGCCGGTTTGAGTACGGAAAGGCAGGCGGGCTGGCAACGTGTGCCGGCTGGGACCACACACACGCACATGGAGATGATACACAAATACACACAAATGCACAAAATCAATTTTTGCACACGCGGTATACAAATGTGCAATGGCAGAGTAAACAGAGAAATCAGAAAGAGAGTTAGTGAGATCTGGTGATGTGAGCACTGGCCATGCTCATCTAATTTCCACCCCTCCTTCCCTCCCCTCCCTCCCCTCCTCCTCCTCTCCTCTCGTCTCTCTCTCCTCTCATCATCAGGTACCTGGTGACGAGCGGCCCGTGATAATCCACAGCCTCTAACCAATCAATCAGCAGCATCGTAATCAGCGCCGTAGAGAGGGAGAGAAAGAAAAAAGCCCATAACTTACCCTGGGTCGCCTCCAGTCTGCTCAGCACAAGTAGAGGTCTGGTCAGGGCTTTGGCTGCAGCTATGTGGACTAGTTCACCAGAAATATCACAAATACTCTAGATTCTATCCTCAAGCCTTGTTTTTTTTTTTAAATCTAAATTGATATTTTTCACTGCATCATAAACATGTAACCAACATATAAAGCTCTCCCCCCTCCCTTTTCCTATTTCAGTCTGCCTCTACCTCTCTCTCTTCCTCCCTCTCTCCCTTCCTGTCACTCTCTCTCCCTATTTCCCTCTCTCCTCCCTCAGTGTCTGCCTGTTGCAACAGTGTGGACATATACACACCATACAGTGAAGATATATATTAAGAAGCATGCATCTCTGTGCAGAAGATAGAAAAGGCTCTCTGGTGTGATATCCTGCAGATCTGCTGGACCCTGTGTGTCTGTGTGTGTATGAGTTGGGTGGGGGGGNAAACCTCCCTCCTTCTTCCCCATTTCTGCTCATAGGCATTCCCTCTCCAGACATCAGCATCCTTTGAGGGGGTTAGCTGTCTCTAGGAAGAGGAAGAGGTAACGCCGCCTAGCAGCCTTGTACATTTTGCCTTGAGGGTGAGATAGCTGAAAAGCCATGTGCTATCATCATTTTTGAGGTGTGCAGGAAAAGTAAAGACAAGAAAAACATACTGGTTTTACACAGCTCCCCAAAAGATCTGATGCTGAATTTAGCATAGGATTACACAAAACCTCTCTTCTGAACCTCTGAACAGAACCCCCATTTCTACAGACTCTGTGATTCCTCTCCTCCCCCTCACCAAAGAACGAGATGTAGAAACTCCATACAACCTGCAGCTAGGGCATGGTGCCTAAGTTTAGTTCTACAATAGAGCTCAACCAAACAGGCACACGGAGAATGAAATGTAGCAACATTGCAACTGTTCAAGGATTCTCTCTGTGGAGCTATTCCTACAAGGGTACACATGCGCTCTGTATTTTTGTATCCCTGTACATGCAAAGAGCTCTGTCTGACTGTCCTGTTGTATCAGGCTGTCAGGAGGAGATACTTGAAGGTCCAGACAGCACAGAGAATATCGTAAAGATGAACTCTATACACTTAGGAGGCCCTGCTGGCCTTATGCAGACTGGAGCAAGGTGTTGGCTAAGTACTGTAGCATTGTGCCGAGAGGGAAAACACAGCCCAAATGAAACATAACGATGCCCCTCCAAGGACTCGTGGGGATCCATCTCTTACTTATATTAAGGTAGTGGTGGAAATGCGAGGGGAGGGTTAGAGTGAAAAGGGAGGGGAGAGAGGGTCTGTTGGTACCCTCAGAGTCTTATCCTGTGTGCAGTGTTGTTTTATTAATCTTGTGTATTGCCGCGGCGGCAGCCCACAAACCCCTCAACTGTGAGTCTCCTCTGCTGCCTTGACCCACAGACCACACCCCTCCACCTTCGTCCTCTCTGTCAGTGCAAATAAACACACACATACACACACACACACACACACACAACGGCACATGCGCACACAAGTCTTGCATGCACAGAGCCCACCAATTTACTCTGGCTCCTTCTCTTTCAGTCCAACCTGAGGAGATTACTCTGCATGGTTTCCCCCTGTGAGGGGAGGAAGGTGGGCTACACCTGCAGAGCACATGTACTCTTCAGTGGCTGCACTGGGATCCATGGCGAACACCTCTGAGCACAACATGACGCTGGACTGCCACTCAGCCCGAAAAAGAGAATCGCACACACACACACACACACACACACACTGAAGACAACGCCACAATACCATCAAAATGGATGAGTAGCCTACACAGAGTGAATGTCATTACGAAACTCCAGAGATGAAACAATAGAGGAGTAGAGAAGCTAAAGTGCACTGGTGTACCATGCTAGATGAGAAGCCTCCATGTTCTCAATGAGGAGAGACAGAGAATTTACGCAACATGGCAGCACTGTGTTGTAATGCATCAACCCTACTGAGAGCAGCACTGTCACTACCACTCTTCATCATCAGCAGGAGCAAAACACCAGCCATGCATTGTCTTTGGGGCAAAAAAAAAAATGTGCGTGTTTGCGAGTGTGCAGGCATGCAGGAGTACATTTATGTCCGTGTGTTTGTGTGCGCGCGCGTGTACTGTGTTTGCGTGTATGAACGAGTGTATATGTGTCCGCCTCCACGGCATCCATATTAAACAGTTTTGGAGGTGACTGTGCTTCCCTGGATGTCATGAATATAAGAGAAAGCATCCATCTTCGTGGAATACAATTTCACAGGTAGTGACAGTAAAACTGACTCTACCCTCTGACTGCAGACACACAGAGAGAAAAAGACGGAGTGTGGAGAAGGGAAAGATACAGAAACACAGACATAGACAGACGAGGCTGCCAGCCATCTTCTGATTTTCAGCACACTGCTAGATTTTCCAGCTGCATCGCATATTAAACTTAGGCTATCATGTTCTCATTGGTTAGATTCCACTAAAGTCTAACCACGCTGATTGATTCAGCTTGATTCAACGCATGCTGACCTTATTCAAGCTACAGTTTCTGTGAAATGGGCCTAATGTCTGTTTCAAACTCATCAGAGAGCGGCAGATATTAGGTCACTTTTCAAACTTCGTTCCATGCTTAACAAGTAATTACAATTTAAGTGATTCAAAGTTCAATCCACGCAAAGCTATCTGAAAAACTTTTGAACCTGGAAAAAAAATGTATTTGTTAAAAAAATCTTTCTTCATATCAAATCCTAAGCCAGAGAAATGTGAACGCTGATTGACCTCATTCTGAGAGAACGCCTTCAGAAAGAGACAACCTCACACAACACCCTTTTTTCAGCTGAATAGCATTAAAGAACACATAACGTACAGACATGATCCACATTTCATATTTAAACTGTGAGCCGTTGTTGCTAATTAATTACCCGAGAAAGACACATGCATGTCTTCATTTAAAACCGTTTTTCATTAATGGTGTGAAAGTGGAATTACAGGTGGGAACTTTCACAATTATACCTGGTGTATCACTGAGGATAATTAATCTCATTAGCTAATCAAGGGGAATTCTTCCTGTCTCTGTGAAAAAAAAAAGTCACAGTATTTAACACTAAGCTAATTATCTTAATCATGTACGAGATAATGAAGTAATTAGGGCAATTAAATCACAATTAACGCCTAAAGATTAAGTGATTATTTCACTCACAGAGACAGTTGTGGGTTTAGGGCAAAGAACACAAAATGATCTTTACATCACTTGTGAAAAAATAGAGGGAAAAAAAGCATCAGGACAGGAGAGAAAGCTATAAGAAATAAAATTAGTCGAGGAGAATGGGGCACGACTAATGGTAAATGACAGCTGTCTGGAGGCCATCACTCTTTTTTGAAGATGGAGGGAGATACTCCTTTTGTCACAGCCAATCATTACAGCCTTGAACATAAGCTGGGAAAACAATGTCAAGTTCAGGTTGAAAGAACAAAGTATCCAGGAAGGCAGAAAAAATTGCACCAAAAGGAACATGGCTCACATATGAAAACAACTACAGCTGAGCTGACAAGCAGCAGAACCCAGATGCAGGGAGGAACACCAGTGATAGTAACTGGCTCCTGCCATCTGAGAATCGAACCAGGAGGAAACATTACAGTACACACTCCGCTCTCTTGTTTTCTGCTCTCTTTGCCTGCGTTCACAAGAAAACACGGTTTTCCTCCTACCAAATTCCTGCACATCCCACAAAACATTTTGCCTGTAAAAAAAAAAAAAAAAAAAAAAAAACTAAAGTCCGTGCAAAGATGTGTTTTTGTCAAGTGTACACACTGTTCCAGTTCTTGTCTGTTTCAGTCAATTCACTGCTAAAAGATGTACATGTAATTCACAGGAGGAGGAGACATTTTACGACCATGTTTTATTTTAGGACTCTGTTTCTGTTGCTTTTTGTATGTTAGTACACGTCTTCGCCTTGATCTCACGGAGACGGCGATATCGCCTGCGTGTGTGTTTGTGTTGTTCTCCGGCTCGGTTGTGTGACTCTCTTTTTGACCATTGCTTTCGCTTCAGCGGGAATCTCCAGGACTCACCACACGCTCCATGGACATGAGTTGATGAAAAACATGAGTGACAAGATTCATGGCTATCAGAGCAGCTGATGAAAATGGTAAGGCGAGAGGAGGATTCAAAAAAATGAACAAAAATGAAAAAAATGAACAAAATGAACCTTTTTTTTTTATTTCTATTCAAAGAGGAGACAGAAGATGAGGAATACAGATATGTCAGGAGACAGAGAGAGAATAAGAAATAAATAAACACAGCCCCCCCCCCTTCTGTCCCTAAACCCTCAATACCCCACCCATGTCAGGGGCGAAACAAGAACAAAAAGAAATTACCTTTTATCTTGGACACTGAGACCATCGCAAAAAACAAACAATTCAAATAAATTATGTTACATTTAAATGTGTAGGAAATGAAGAGAACATTAAATTTATATTATACAATTCATATTTTGTGAAATTTAATGATATTTCTAATTTAGTATTTTATTCATAATTTAGCCTTTTTTGTTTTTGTAAAATTAAAAAGGGAGAGATTAAGTGATTAAAATAATAATAATAATAATAATAAAACAATAATTAAAAAATAGTCCCCATCTGATTTCTGCTTAAAAACAAAATGAGAAAATATATTGAAAATGTCAATAAAATATGAAGTATTTATCATTTGATTATTATCTTTTTTGACATTACATAAATCTTCCAGGAATGGACAACACTGGAATATTTTCTCCCTTTGCTGGATTACATCGGTGTGTTTTCACCGTACAGCAAAGTCAAGCATGTTTCCATCACGCTTGACTTTGCGGAGACGCCAGGGATTTAGTCCGATCGGGCTGTGACTTTGGCAGTTCGGCCAGTGCTAAAGCATAACAGCCTCTTTCACTTTCAGCTCCCTCAGCGGGGTCAACTGATTCCTACCAGATGCATCTGTACATAAAATACACCATTAGACCCAGCCAGGGGGAAGTCCCTCAGTTAGGTTTAAACAACCAGTAAAGCATGTCAAAATAAAAAAGCAGAAAAATAAGATGTCATAATTTCACCTCATTTTGATTTGTTACATAAACAGCAGTGAAATTGTTTTATTAAATAAAATAATTTGTAAATTATGTGCAGCTGTGATTTTATTTTCATGACTTTTCATAGATTTCAGAAAATTTAAGATATACAAATACAGTTTAATTTAATTGCATTGATTGCTTTAAAATAATTTGACATGTTTTTTTTTTTTTTAATTTAGATGCAAAACACACTATGTTACAAAAATAGTGAACATACAGACTCCACCAAATATCTGAAATCTTCACTGCATGCACTTTTATTAAACATCAGTTTGAAAAAGTAAGTACATGCACAGCACTCGATGAACGCTATGAAAAACTTGAGATAACACGCTGTTTTACCACAATGTGAAATAGGATAGAAATGGCACACGTCACAACACCTGTGCTGCTGCCGGCTGAATTGGTGCTTCAGCGAGGGGCGAGGGGCTCAAGGGACAGAGGGAGGAAATGGCTGCTGTGTTTGTTTGAGAGGAGGTTAGCAGAGGGGCAGGCTGGATTCTGCTGTGGCCCAGATTTTTTCCAATCCCTTTTGTCTGTTCACTCCATGTTTGAGTGGCTTTATAGAGAAATTGCTTTTATTGTGTCCACTCAGGAAAACCAAACGCAAAAAACACCTCCAGCATTCAGTCTGAAGACAATGCTCACAAAAGCATTGAGGAAATGAGTTACCAACCAGGATCAACGCATCAACAATGTGCTATAGTTTTTTCTCAGCTGTTCTAAATGACATCTTACTGTTAATGAATACCTCGCCACATGTTGCTCCTTCAAAGAAAACTTTCTCGATGTGTGATGCAGCTCCCCGAACAATTTCTGGATGGAGGACCACTGAGGTAAATCTGACAGCCCAGAGATGAAGACAAACTAAACATCTGTGTCTAGATAGGTCTTCGAAAGAGGGCACAGAGGAAAACACAAGCTCCCCACTCTGATCTGGAGGCTGATAGATGCACAGCCCAGGCCAGAGGTAATATAGTGACGGTGCACCACAGTAAACTACACAGTGGCAGTATCCCTCAGTGCCTTCCTGACCTGCTGTTTGGAGAGGGGTCACAGGTGAAGTCAGTAGCATCTTACTAAAATACACAGGCCCAGTAGTTCCTTCCCAAGGTCAACAAGGCAAGGTGCAAGTACCAGAGAGATACTTATGTCTTAAACAAAACTGCTATGTGAACAAATAAAGGGGAAACACTTTCAAGTAACACAGCTTGGTGTTTTAAATTTTAAAATATGATGTCGTAACACTAATGAAGGGTGCAGATGTTCAGTTTGGCCTCTTGTGTGTGTCTCATTTTAATTTCTGCTCCAGGATATTTACTTGCTTTTTGAAAAAATCAGTGTGAGACAGATAATTATGAACCAAATCATGATATATAGATAGTCTGTCTGAAAAATAGTTGTCAGAATTTAACCACTGCAACTACTTGTGTATATATTTCCATTCATTTTACCTCTTCTTAACCTAAAGGGACATTACCATGACTGAAAAACAGTGAAAGCATCACAAGACATTCATGCCCGAGCAGTATCAGGGGTTCTACTGACTCTCAGCGAGAGTTGCGTATACAAGCAGGTTCCACTACTTTTAGATAACTATGCAGGGTTCTCAGATGGGAATGTATCAAAAGAACATCTTGCAGAAAATAAAAGGCTGAGTACTGCAGGTGAAGTCATATTCACTGTGTAATTCTTTAAACTCACAGAAAGCACAAAAAAACACCAAGAGGGAGAAAAGGAAGGAGAGAAAACATTACAGATATTGTCATTTCTGTATGCATTACATTTTGTAAATTGTGAAATCATTGTGAAATCTAGGTTCAGGGCTCTCAGACTGCACACATACAGATGAAATAGGAGCATAAAACTGAAGCATTACCATTCACGTTATTATACACAACGTTTCCTATTCCCTTCTCTTGGATGAGCAATTTCAATGGCTCTTCTTCCATGCCAGGAGCATTTGTGAACATAAATGATAACACAGGCTTTTACAATCAATGTGCACTTCCTTGTTTTCTGGCTTTAGGAAAACCATAAAGCCCTGCATCTGTATGTGTTAAATGAAGTGTGCAGCAACCACATGAGTGTATGTGCACGTGTACTTTCATGCATATGTGTGTGTCCGCATGCATGCATGTGCATGTGCATGCTCACTCACACATGTTTGAATGTGTGCTGAGGAAGTGACAGACTAGAGCTGCATGAAGGAGGAGGACACAATATGGTGGGGGGTTTTTTCATGATCTTGTATATTTTTTGGTGGAGTGACCTGACGCCATTTCATCACAGACCCTAAGAAGACAGCCCATGAGAGATGCAAGATGCAGAGGGATAGCAACTGCACCACAAAATGAAATGAGGAATCAGAGAGGTGCAGAGAGAATGAAGGATGAAGACAAGGAGGGAAGAGAGGACGGTACAGGAGTGCTCTCTTATTAATGCCAGTCCACCAGTCAATGAATCTAAAAAAACTGGTGTTGTAGTGCCTAAGTCATCCACCTGTCCCATGTCCTTTTCAGAGAGAAGGACATGAACACACATTGGAAGGCTAGACGAACACTTCACCTTGTCCACAACAAAACAGAAATCCTGTTAATTTGCAATTCAGTGACTCTCTAATGTTCCTGATCAAAAATCAGCCCACAAACATTTCACGGCTAGTTGGCCAGTTGTTGCCATAGTCATTTTGTGTTGATGTTTTCTAGCGCATCTTTTAATGTCTGAAGGATGTCAGGGTAAAGATGTCGACTGAGTACAGGGTTATCCTTGGGCTTATCATGTCAAGCAATACAAATTCATTTCATATTCATCAGAATGGTTGTTCTCTGCAGGGGGTTCATGGCGCTACCTATCCAACTCCCCCTTTTCTCTTTGATTTGGCTCATTTGAGCAGTGCGGTCCCCGGCAGCTTGTTAGAACTGCCACCTCGGTGACTCTGCCCCCTGGATGCAGAGGGAGGGGGGCGATGGGGGAGATGGCAGAGATGGAAGGGGTGCTCGGAGGGGTGTTGAGGGGGGTGCGGGATGATAGGTTAGGGAGGCCTACCCCAGAGCGCTTTCACAAGTCACGGGTGAGCAAGCAAGGCTCGGTGAGTGGAAAGTGAGAAAACCTGAACAAGGCACACCATCTACTGGCAAAGCACGAGTACTGCTGTCTGCTGTGAGGTAAGAGGTTGGAGAAAGAGCACTGGCTCACTAAAGGTCAACATCATAGTCTCTGTCTACTGTAAAAACTGCTTTCAGCCAGCAACTGTCCACATCCTCTGAAATATTACAACACTGAACCCCTGACAGATTAGACAGACTTCACTTGCCATCACTTTTGCCAAATTTGCCAAAAACAATTCTATGTTGCTCTTCCAATGTTTGCCAGATAAGCCACAAAAAAGACATGCAGATGCACGCAAGCAAACTAACTGAAAATCAAACTATTTTGAAAAATGAAGAGGCGACATTCAGGAGGGAGCTGTTCCTTTTTTATTATTACAGACAAGGCGCAAAAAATGATCCGTTTAGGTCAAAGGGACAAGAGACATAACTGCCTAAATTACCCATAATGGCTCACATATGTATCCTGTGCCTCAATTTTGCGTCAATATATTTCAAACGCTCAAATGCATACCTTTGTTAGACATGGGCGAGACTGAGTTACGCGTTACCCCTGTACTTGCTGAACACAGGCTACATGGGAGAAAATGAATTCATAAAAAGTGGAATCATTGTTCTTCAACCTTTCTATGTTCCAAGGTCGTGTTCATTTATCACAGCGGGGTGTGTAGTAGAGACTGGACAAAGGCTTGAATATATAATGGCAGGTGTAGGATAAACAGTATAGGGTGTGGGGATGAGGGGCACAACATATTCAGCATCAAGACTTGGCCTGATTAGATGTCCAGACATGCCATAACCTTGGGGATCTGCCAGTGAAAAAGGGGAGCAGGAGGAGGGGTGGATCTGGGTGGGTTAAATGCAGACAGACAGAGAGGTGCAGACAGAAAGACACACACATGCACACACACACACACACACACAGATATATATAAGAACAGAAAGAAAATGAATGGAGAAAACCTATTCAGAAAACATTTTCATTTTCTTCCATCTGTACATATATAAAATACAGTGAGGTGCCATTACTGAACCCCGCACCCCCCCCCGCCCCTCCATCCTCCCTCTCTTCACCCCATGAAAAAAATAAATCTAATTTTCCCATCCCTGCCACAGAAAGCCTCCCTCCACGCACACACATGCACACCCCCAACAGCCCCACCCACCACCGCTCCCAGCCCACATTCAGGCTCCCCCAGCCCCTTCCATCCTCGCTCTCATAGTGATGCACCATTTCTTTCTCTAAGCAAGGCTCCATTTTGTAATAAGTTCTGATCAGTGTTTTAACCAATTTGCATTCAATCCTGAGAAAATGGTGGAATAGCCTTGGTGGAGGAGAAAATGCTGGGGGTAGAGTAGCAGGAAGAAGCACGGGGGAATAAGAGTGAATTATCAAATATCCAGCGGGGATTAGTGAGAATTTATAGCAGTGTCATGTAAGTTTGTGTGGCTGCATATGTTACATGTTTACGACAGTCTGTCACAGTTTTCTCGGATAAGTGGTCAAAATAAAATGACTTGACTAGACTTTTATGCTTTTTTTTATTTATATTCAGATGCAAAGCCGGGCTAAGTGCTAAAGTAGACAGGTGACAATGTAAATATACTGGCGTGCTCAGCTAGCGGAGAGCTGAGGTGGATGGATAGCAGTTTGGTCTCTGCTTTCACAAGATAATGAGAAGAGAACTTCGGGGAGTACTTCAGACAACCTTTTACCCTTAGGGCAGGGCAACAAAAACACATTATCACAGATGTTATGCTACTGAGCAAATAGAGGACAAAAAAGTATGTACTCATATTCAAAATTATTAAAGCAAATATTAAGGCAAAGCATTTAAAGTGCTATGGGGCCATGGCTTTGAATACGCAACCTGAAATTTCAGTTTCACTTCTAACTTTAATGTAAACATGGCTCATTTTGCACATTCCTGGCAAATACATCTACTCATGGTAAATAAATAAATAAAATAGGTGACAAGGTGAGACAGTTATTCTCCACAGTCAATCACATCACACTGAGATTGCATTAGCTATTAGCTACTGATACACACTGTTGCAGATAATGAATGTGATCATCCATGGACATGGTTAATGATTAAGTGTGACCACAATGGCAAATAATGTGAAACTATTACTAAAATGCAATGCAGAGTTCATAGAAATTGAATGAGAGTAAAACAGACATTCCCATTCAAATCAACGTAGCAGGAAGGTCAAAGCGGCGGACATTTTTATGCGCACTGTTGCCATTGCAGCCGTCAGATACACATATAAACTTGGATATAAACAAACTGACAGTCGCAAACTCACTGAGATGAGGTTTTGCAGCAATGTCCAAACAAGCAGTGGAGTAATACATTACTGTAAAAGCAATCTTTTCATTTTAGAATGACTGTATTTGTTTTGTTGCTATTAATCGCATGTTTGTTGAAACATGATGTACTGTAGCTGCCTCCAAAGAACAAGTGAGAGCTGCTGCTTCGCATATTTTCTGCATATTTTCACATCTAACTCTGTTAATTCTGGTTTTATTTTTCCAAACCGGTGGAACATTGGAAAGCCTTGCGTTAACCAAAATGTTTTTTGTGAGTTTTACTTTGTGTCTGTCGAGTTTAAAGGAGCGATATGTAAGAAATCTAAAGCAAATAGTCATAAAATCCTCCTAATATGTCAGAGAGACTAAGGAATAATGTTCATATAACATNATGTTTTTTGTGAGTTTTACTTTGTGTCTGTCGAGTTTAAAGGAGCGATATGTAAGAAATCTAAAGAAAAAAAATAGTCACAAAATCCTTCTAATATGTCAGAGAGACTAAGGAATAATGTTCATATAACATACTGATCTCACCGACAACAATAGTACGGCCAGAATATTCGCATTTAAAAAAATATTTTACGGTCCGCAAATAATGTTTATGTTTTGAATTTGTGTTTTGGCCTGTTGCGCCACCCACCGCCGTCTACCAGTCACGCAGTCAGTAGAGTCTCAGCATCAGTTACAGTTACGACTGAGCTACAGCAGCACGGCAAGCAGCATTAGCAGTGTCCCGGTACATAACATTAGCAGCCGGCTTCTCCACTGTATCCCGGCAGCAGTGTTAGCAGCAGAGAAGCCGGACTTGCACGAATGGTCCGCTGGAAAACCGAAGATCACAGATGCGGGGACACGGCCCTGCCACGGCAGCCGTCCGTGGGCAAACAAATCAGTCTCCAGCGTGCCGCTGTCCAGCAACCTTGAATCTGTAGGGGAGGGGGGGCGGACACGACTCGCGGCAGTATTTTGAATTTGAGTGCAGTAACCTTTTTGGCCACATTCTTACATACAGCGCCTTTAAATGAAGTGTGTTTTAAGTTGAGTCAACAAGGTAATTAAGGTGTACTGATGTATTTGTTAAGGAAAATAAGTGTAAGAAAAGGCCAAAATGGAGTTCTTAAACTAGTGTGTGTGTGTGTGTGTGTGTGTGTGTCACCATAACAACTAACAGCAAATACCATTTTCTTTTGAACTAGTCAAATGAGCACAGCAATCAGTTTAACGTCCTTTCTATTTAGTCTATTTCTATGGCAATATTCTATGGCAAAGTTACAATCAAACATGCTATCACATGCACCCCTGTAGCACTTACAGTATCATGTTCTTAAGCATTTTAATACTGCTGCATGCTGGGTAATATATCAATATTATATTGATATCATGACATGAGACTAGATATCATCTTGGATTTTGGATATCATAATATTGGGTGCCCACTAGCTCACCTGGTAGAGCAGGCACTCCATGTACAAAGGCTGTGTCCCTGCCACAGCAGCAGCAGCAGGTTTGATGCCAACCCATGACCCTTTGCTGCATGTCATCCCCCCACTCTCTCTCCCCCTTTCATACTGAATCTGTCCTATAAAATGACGGGGGAAAAAATATATTTTTATAAAAAAAAAGTCTGCGTTACAGTAAAGTGAAGTTATTTTCTGAACTTGCCAGACTGCTGTCCTATTATTTGCCTTAACCCACTAAGTCCTTACATCAACATCACTGATGGTTATTTACCAAAATCTCATTATGTAAATATTCTGTGAAAGCACCAATAGTCAAACCTACAATAATGCCACAGTATAAATATCGAGGTATTTGTTCAAAAATATTTTTGATTTTCCCCATATCATCCAACCATACAGCATATTAATGTCAACCACAATGTGCAAAGGAAGGGTCACTGTTTTTTCTTTTTTTTCTTTTCTTTTTTTAAGTATTGTGGTTACACTGGATGTGGTGGCATGAGTGATCAGACTACAGAGAGCCAATCCAGCTGTGCAAATCACTTCTGCGTCTATGGAGGACCGGATCTCCAGACATGTGAACAGGAAGTAGAATGGAGGGCAGAACTTCCTAAGGTCCACAGCCAGCCATAACCTGAGTGCTAGTGGCCAGCTTTTTGGGGGAATGTTAATGGGTGGTTCAAATCACATTAAGGACTGGAGAGATAGCCAAGTTAATTACAACATCGCTGAAGACAGTTTTTTTCCTCAATCTGAATAAGTTTTTCATTAATGGTGTCACAGAGATCAGCAGTTATCAGTACCTCCGGAGGGATAGCGGGGGGGAAAACAATCACTGATTCTTTCACACAATTTCACCATCTAATTTCCGACCATGCATTTTGGAACAAAATTAATTTCCTTGGCTATCTAATAAATCAGAAACAAGTGATTGCTGTTGGTGCCAATCCAGGCAGGCACAATGAGATCTCTCCGCTCCGTTCTGACAGAATGAATTGCGTGTCCCTGCTGAAGCTGAGACACGTCATGTGGACTGGGCTGTAAGTCTGTGTGGGATCTCCCTCTTCAGCCATTTCCTCCCCATCACACTCACTCTGGCTCTCATTCACACAAAGGCTTCAGTCCTCCTTTTATTAGAAACAAAGTCAAGGCAGTAGCACGATATTCTGATTGATTCTGGGAGTCGTCTGCCACTTCCTCGTTAGCCCACATCCTCTATGATCATCCTTATCAATCTCATTGGTTTAAAATACAAAAGATTATCCACTTTGCACGCTTTAGAGGTGCACCGAATTAGGGTTATAATATCCAGTGGCCTATATGATATGCTATATGCTACATTATACATGCAGCATCTTGTTAGATTCAATGCATGTTTTCCGCATGGCTTCCCTTTGAAACAACTGGGGGGTTCTGAAAATCGGCTATATGCTAAAATGCCTCGGGCTATCTTTACAAGGTTATAGAGCATTAAGAGTCGGAATGTACACCCAGGGAGGCAAGGGAGTGAACCCCCCCCCCTTGACGCACACACAAATACATCCACTGACACACTACCATCACAACAGTCTGGACCTCAGCTCTAGGGGCGGTCCCTGGGTAGAGCCTTCAGAGACATTGGGGGCAGGGTGGATCGGGTAGGAAGGGTTAAATGATGGTGTTGTAAAACATTTATCTGCTTCAGATAGAGCGTTAGATAGGTTGAACCTCATCCCCTGCCATTACAGAATTACCCTAACTGCTGCCATAGTGTGGCTGAGCATAGACACTGTGCCCAATCCCTCTCCGCCATCCTATTGATTTTCACACCCTGAGACAGTGTGCTCCCAAAGGGCAGTAAATTATAGGGCGTTTTACAGGGAATTACACCTGCACCGGAAACTTTACAGGGATACGGGTGTCACGGACCACTCTCGCACTCTCCCATAGACTGCTGTGAGAACCTAGGCATGGGGAGCTCTGTTCAGTCCTTTCAACTGCACACATTATAGCATGTACTCACATGACCACATAAACAGACGTTTCCCCCAGCACAAAGGAAATGTATATACCTACTGCTGTGACATTCAAGGAAAAACAGCTCTATAAGAGACATTTCAAAAGATTATTTATACGGCATTTCACCTTTACTGGACTGTTGGAGGTGGAGTGACAGGAAACACTGGAACTGTAAAAGAAAGGAGGTCTTGACATGTGACATACTGTGAGTCCCTGGCTGGATTTGAAACAAGGACATTTCTGTAACAGTGCTGTAGACTGCTGCTTGTTTCATTTTAAAGGTCCAGTGTGTAGGATTTGGGTGGATCTATTGGCAGAAATGGAATATAATACCGTAAGTATGTTTTCTTTAGTGTATAATCACCTAAAAATAAGAATCATTGTGTTTTCATTACGTTAAAACGAGCCATTTATACCTACATAGGGAGCGGGTCCTCATTTACAGAGATGACCATGTTGCACCACCATGTTTCTATATTGGACCAGAACGGACGAACCAATCACTGGCTCTAGACAGGGTCATATGCTTTTTCGCATTGAACATTGTACTTAGCAGCCTCTCTCTGACAAGCAGCATCGAAAAAAACACTGCTTTTGTTAACGTGGAACTGCTTTATTCAGTGTTTTTATGGTTTAAATCACCAGGTCCATTTGTTTTGGAGAACAAGAGACTTCTGCGGATAACTCGGCTTCAGGTAAAAACCTCATGAATGTCTGGATCTTAAGTTATATGAGAATAAAAGGTGAGCACACATCCGCCTATCTCCAGCATGCCTAACAGCATCAGAGAAACAGTGATTTGCAACATGAAACTGCTTTATTCAGTGCTTTTACTGGTTTAAATCACCTCATCCGTTTGTTTTGGAGAGGCAGAGACCTCAGAAAATGTCAAAAGTAATATCACAAAAATGGGCTTAGGTAGACATTAATGATTATATTCATACATGGAGTTTACAGAAATCCTCTATCAATATGTTTAGGATACACAAGAGTAAAATAAAATCCACATGTAAGAGGACACAGGATACAGTTTACTGTAAGCTGTGTGTGCTGCTGTTTGCTATGCATATTTTGTTCATTGTTTTTCTGTGTATGTTTATGGGTGTAAGAGAGTTTGTAGCTCAGAAACATCTTTTATGGTGGTCTGTATCATATCAAAGTAACTGACAGGCAAAAGCCTTGAGGATAGAGGTTAATATAGTAGAAGTTAATACTCGGAGGAGGAATCAACAAAAAGCACTCATTCTTCCATAAATGCCTGAAACAAGATTGAAACGGCAGCTTGACAAAAACATAGACTTCTATCTATGTGCCGTACTGTTGATAATTCAAAAGGCACCAAGCAGACTATTATCCATCTTCTTGCTCGAAAGGCAACTGTGCAATAGATGGGCAAGGTATGATGCCAAGGGGGTATCTCTGTAGTGGTGGGGGAGGAAATCAAGGAAGGAATTGTAGACTAATAAAACTTCCTTAACTCTGCAACACCTGGATATATATGGTTTCTTTTCATTTCTTCTCCAGCCCCACTCACTCCTAGTAAAACTAGCTCTCAACACCAGCCCTCGCTGACCTCAGGATAGCCCTGCAAACATGAAAGACTCTTTATCTGTTCCAGGTGTGGGCCGACTCATGCTGTGTGTGTGTGTGTGTGTGTGTGTGTGTGTGTGTGTGCGTGTTTGTGTGTGTGTGTCGGAGAGAAAGTGAGTGAGAGAGACACAGATGTTTATGTACATGAACACATTCAAGATCTACGAGCTATTTACCAAATTAAAACAGGACAGCAATACAAACACACTGTAATGTAACATGTGAAATCAATAGGATAGCCTTGTAGGCTGGCCCTGCTCAGATCTGGTATCATGTGTCCAGATATTAACTGTGTCTGTGTGTGTCTGTGTCTCTGTGTGTGTGTCTGTGTGTGTGTCTGTGTGTGTGTGTGTGTGTGTGTGTGTGTGTGTACATACAGTTGAGACTGATTTTAGTTCACACAGAGCATTAGAATGTGTCTCACTTAACCACTTGAGATCAGATTTTGTTTCCAGCATGCCAACTATTTGATTTAATCTGCAAAAAGTATTAAAAAAAAACACTGCCATATTGCCAGACAAGAGGAGATTTGACTTTGTAGACAATCACTGCAGATGCATTCACAGATGCAGTACATAGAGTTGTTCTTGTGCACATTTCTGACCCCCCTCATAATGTGGCTTGAGCAGTCAGGTCCCAGGACGTCCTCAATTTACAACCGGACACATACACATCGAATGACAAACATACAACAGATAAAGCCGCACGCTGATAAACAGAAACATGCACACTGGTGCTGAGCAATATGCTGCGCAGAAGTGACCCCAGCCACCTCCCCCCTCCCTCTTACTCTGTCTGGTTTCAGGTTAAACTTGACCCCTCACACTTGACCTTTGGGGCTTGGCTCAGTGCTGGTTGAGCGGAGAGAGAGGCAAGGGCACAGCTGTGAGGGAGGGTCCGCAGCAGGACAGACTCCCCTCTGACAAAGGGAGAAATTCAATTGGAGCATATTAGTGTCCAAGTAGTTGAATATCAGTCTTTCTGGCTAACTGGAAACATATTTTCTTCTGCGCTCAAGGCAGCTTCCATTAACCTCTAAAACAGTGGGAGGGCCGGGGTTGGGTGGGTCACACTGAAGAGCTCTCAGCCTCAACTTTGCCAGCACTTCTCTGCGGCACTCTATTTTTAACCTCTGATACATATTGCTGTGGTCATTATTTTCAATGTTTCTGTCCTGCACTGTCAAATGCCTTGCAGGTTTGATGTATGAACGGTGGTCCATCACTTACATTGTTCCCCGGGACAACCAATGAGTGTGTGGTTCCCTGCAGTGGGCCAGACAAAGACAGATAGATGGGCCTGGCTCAGGCCACAGGTACCAAGGGACACTTCTCAGGACAGCTTACAAATAGGACTGAGAGGGAAGGGATGAAGCTGAATAAAAGCTGATACTCCACAGAGCTGCTCAACCCATAACTGTCACCTCTGCAGATTGAACAGCCACCCTAAATGAAGATAAACTATCGATCCACGGAGTAATATCTGGTGTTTGGTAAGTCTACAATGAGAAGAAGAGATGCCAGAGAAAATATTCTCGTGCTATTTGAATATTGATCTCAATAGTGACACGACTTTACAAATATGAAAGAGGAAAGCGTTTAGGAGCTGGATCCAACTTCTCTCTGGGAGCTGCTTTATAACAAATTAAAAACAAGAGGAAAATAATACTGAAATTGGGTCCCATCTCACTGCAACAACCCTCCACCCCCACGCCTTCTCCCCCCCTGCCATCCCCAATGTCTCTTTTCTCCACAATCAGTGTCAGAAGAAGCGGCGAGGAACGGTTTGTGAGAAACACTTATCTAGCACAGCGGCAGAGCCCTGTTCCTACACCCTTTATCTCACCAGGAGATGGAATTCAATATACAAAAACCCCATCATGCAGCAGCATCACGCCTGTGCTGGGGATAAGGGCAGGGTTGCCAGGTAATTGGTTGGTGGTGGACGAACACAAGGTTTGAGACTACCCGTGGAGGAGTGGAGATTACAGGAAGGGGTGGAGGGACTGGGTAACTGGGAGTCAGTAGGGGGGGGGGGGGGGGGGAGGGAGGCAGTGGTTCTTGACAATCTTTCTCTGCATCCCCCTTCTCCTCCATCCACCCATCCCTACCCCGCCTGCTCATGTAATCTACAGCCCCACAAATGTGCTTGTGTGTTGGTGTGTGTTTTTTGGTTCCAGCACGAATAACAAAGCATGTCAAGTTTATTTGTATAGCCCCTATGTCACAATGCAACCCCCGAGCCCCCTTTCAGAAAGGGAAAAATGACACTACTTTGTTTCTATTATACAAGTTTGTATTTTGCACCCCCCCCCCCCCCCCCCCCGTGCACATTAATTAAGAAAATCCCTCACATCCATGACATTTAAATTAAAATTAAAGCAGATAACGTCATAACAAAAACTGAATATCATTATGGAGCAAAAATAATTTCTTTCCTTTCAGATAATGTAAAAGGGGATTGGAGGGTGATGATCACGCACATGCAGTAAGAACACTGGAAGAGGGGAGCGCACAGGAAATCCACCAGCACACCATTTCCCGTTTTCCAGCGACTCCTCGAGATAACAGGCGCAGAAGAGGGAGAGATAAAGGAACATGTGAGAGAAAGAGAAAGAAAAAGTCATTTCTCTGATTTATTTATGATGCAATGAAGGTATGCTGAACGCATCAGAACATGCAGCAGTGGTCATACTGTCAGGGAAGATGAAGTGTCTTCATAGTCGACTGAGCGAACGAACGAGGGAAAGAAAGAGGGAGAGAGAGAAAATTAGAGGGAGAGAGAGGAGGGTGGCTATACTGCAGAAGGGTGTTAACCATCTCATCTCTACCGCACCACCGCACTCGCCACAAAATGGCTACTTCGTTCCTTCTGACGGCCGGCACCAGGAGGGGGGCCATCTGAACCGCCGCTATCTCATCTCCCACCTCCGTAGCCTATTCTTCAACCTCAACTATTTCTCATATTTATGGTCTGGTTTCACACAACACTCTGCTGAGTGGCTTTTTACCTGCACATTTTTAGACCAAGTGAAATCTGTTAAATCAGTCTTAGTCTTTTAAAAGCTCTGTTTAATGTTCTGGCAAATTACAAAATTACACTCAACTTTAAACTGTAATTTGTCTTTGTGAGTGCAGAGCAAAATATGCAGATCTTATACAAACAGTACTGTATCTAGAACAATACAATTAAGTGAACAGAGACAGACAATCACGAGATCTGATGCATGTTAGTGAGCTGCTGAATGTGTAAACTGAAGAGAAAGAGCCGCTTAGAAGGAAAACAGCATCGAAACAGGCAGGTTTTCATTGTATAATGAAATGCTTTAGACCTGCATACAAAAACATTAAGCAGATGTGAGGGGAAAAGTCAGTGCAGGTAGTGAGCGTACCGCTTCCTTAAACACAGGACATGAGCTCATGTCCAGGGCAACATCCCCCTCTGCAGGCAAAGAGAACACAATCACTCTCCACAAAAAAACCTCTTTTATAAACTAAGATGGAGCCTTGGAGGCCATTTCCTTCATTACTTTCAATCTATTTCATGTTATTCTGTTTCCATTTGAAGACCACTTAAGATAGTCCACCTTAAAAAAAAAGAAAGAAAGATGTTGCCTGGACAAGAAAAAGAAAGCCAATAACTCATATTGTCAAGGGGTGTAGATGACTGCACAGCACAAGAAGTGTACACATGCAGCAAACCTCAGCCCACATGGTTACATAAGAGGCAGGTCTACTTCTAAAATGTTGCTAAATAACAAGGGGGAAATAAAATCAACTTATTTCCTCCTCTCCCTGGTTCAGCTTTAGTTCTCTCCATTCTGCCCCTATAATCATGTGAGCTGAGCAATTTCCAGTCGAAATCACCTACAGTATACAAACAGTGCTCTCTCTCCTCCTTGTATTACACCAGCAAAGATTTATTAGCAGTTTTTAACCCAGCATGCATATGAAAAAACTGGGGATTTTATATAATTTAATGGGTCACAGATGGTCCAAATTCAAAATGCTCAGTCAGAAGACCAAATTTGCTGCGCTTTTTAATATTGCCGGCACTCCAGATAGATGTGAATATACTGGAACTGAGCGGAAATGTACTTCCACATTTTGAGGCCCTCTCTGAATCTTCACCTTGTAGGTGATAAAAATTGGATGTCTGCAGCTTCGATTCAAATAAACTTGAAAAATGCAGCACATGTTCATCTTAGTGCTGCAAAAAGGGAGGTTAGGAACGGTGAGTGAAGAAGAGTGGATCTGGATGGATGACCATACAAGTCTCTGCTTTTTCCAAGTGTCTCAGGATGAATATCAGTCACAGGAAAGCCTCTGCTGCTTTTTGCCTCTATACTGAACGCATGCTGAGTTAAATGTATTGGTTAATTTCCACCTCCTCTGGAAGAAACATCAATTGTACAGCAAATAAAATGATTCTCTCCTGAAGCACACTGACCTACATTTACAAAGTTTAAGCCTGTGATAAATACTAAATGCTGTATATACATTACTTATTCTTTTCTGTGTTGAGAGTCCTTAAGCCAGAAAAACATCATACAGCATGCTTTATTTAACCGCATTACTCATCACACCTTAATTACACTGGCTATTTAATATCTCTACAACACATCAGTGTGAAAAATGCTTAATTTCATCCACTGCTATCAAAAGTTGTTCAAGTGTGAAACTTCACTAAAACTTCACAGCATGTCGTCAAATAATTCTAAAAAGGTATCAAAATAAGCCGATCAATATTTCTACATTATCATTCCCCTCAGAAAATTAAAAAAGATATAAGCTCGATAAAAAAAATCTCCTCCGCTTATGTGGTACCATTTTTTGCTACAATTTATCCAGCGATTGACCTGGCACTTTTCCCTCTGTGTTATGGAAGACTTTGCAGCTGAGCCTTTGAATCAGCTGATGCTTTACCACAAGCCCTCAACTCCAAGGTTATTTCTCCAGGATTTCCTTTAAGTTCTTTAAAGAAGAGCTGGCATTTGGAATACATATTATACATAAAAACTCAGTCAAATAAACTAACAAAAGTTAGGGGATCAGCAGCATCAAAGCATTCCTGGGCTGGCTCGAACCACATGATGAGCCTCGTGTCTTTGTGAGCAGAAGCTCGTAGATGTTCAGCACATTTCAGAGCCTGGCTTTAGATTTTTTCTGCAGATTATCTTTTGGTCTTTGAAGCCCAGAACCCACCTGCTTCAATCCCGACAGCGCTACTCCTCCGGTTTGCAGGCTGTGGTTCCATTGGTCAACATAAACAGCACCTATGAGCTGTACCCTCGGGGGAATTCCTATTTATTACTGACCAAAGTCTGAGCAGAAGCTCTGCACAGATCTTCAAAGAAGCACTGGCAAATATGCCCCCTATGAAATATGAATCATTTGGGAGAGTTGCTGGAAATCTGAAATAATTCTGTGTGTATGGATAAGTCAACATATAACCTTGATCTGCTGCTGCGGATTATAATTTTAAAAGAGACCCACCTTAGCCAATACAAATTAGAGTCTAACAAATTACACTTATTGAAGCTTATTCATTTTTTAAAATTAAATAAAACCCTACTCTCATACACATACGGAGGCATTAAAAAAGACATTTTATTGGACTCTGACACTTAATCACAGAGACACACTGGACAGGCCCTGATAGACACTGACAGACAATCAGCGGAGGCTCCATAATACAATATAATCACAATACTCAGGTCACAACACAATATTTGTGCAACTTTATATGCTTTGTGATATGCTGAGTATGTGATAATGTACATTGTGATATATTGCAATTCATTTTTTCAACTGTCCTCAAAGGGAAATGTATACATCTGTTTTTATTTATTACGATAAGAAGTTTTCAGTCTGTTTATCTCACTTAAATCATTGTCATTGCTGCAAAATGTATTACTGAAAACACGACTGATTCTATTATTCTAGAAGGCTGCAAAGAGTTTAATCTGTACTTGTAATACCGATTAAAAAAAAACACTGATACTTAGCATCCATGTATCGATACAATATGGCCAAGCAAAATCGCAATACTATGCTGTATTGATTATTACCCCATCCCTAATAGACACACACCTGAGGTATACAGTATGAACATTATTTGAAAGTCAGGAGAAAACGCAATAAAATGTACACAAATCTGAATAGTGTTTCCACAGCAGCTGAAGTGGAGCAAAATGTCAGTGGAGCCACACAGAATCACAACTTATGAGAGCAGGACTTAGCAGGCAAAGGCCTGAATGAAAAGGGGTCATCTTGCATGCTACCTTCAAGGTAGAATGAATAATAAATGCGCTAGCAATGGACACAGAGAGGAGTTATCAATATTTAATACTTTCACCTCTAATTTCAGACTCACTCTCCCAGATTGCCACCGATGTCCCAATACATATTCTTAACCTTTTCTACTTAGCAATAAGCAGACTGCACACACACAAAACCAGAGCTGCCATTTTTAGGAAAGAAATGCAACCCAGAATCCCTTGACTGTGTCACACCACAGTTTGACTTCTTCTTTGTCTCTTTGTGGTTGACTGGGGTAAGTCAGTGCTGGTATTTTCAGGTCAATTTCTGCTATGAATTAGCATGAGTTAGTGCAAAAGGCCAATCTAAGAAGAGCACTCGCTGTCAGGACTATTATTTAAAACTATTTGAAATTGTAAAAATGCACGTAGCCAAGAAAGTAGGCATTATTTGGAAAGATAAAATTAAAAGCCGTGGCATTTCTCTGCCATGCTTACAGCAAATGGAAAAAATAATCAAAATCTAAATTAATTATGAGTGAGTCAGCGTCTGAATCATCTGATGCAAATGACTGGAAACAATTAGGCTGAACTAAACTTTTGTGCTTATGCACTCAGGTTCAAACTCCGGAGGCAAATGAGATATATTCCTCTGGCAGGCTTTGTGTGTAAATCCTTTTGTCGTCCTCTCTCATAAAGTGTCACTGTCCTGATTACCCTGCACTGCGGCAGAGAAGCAAATGGGTGAGCAGCAATGGGAGGGAGCGGGGTTGGGGGGTGGGGGGTATGCGAATGAGATGCTCACTGACCCTGCCACCATCACAAACCACCAGTCTGATCTAATATCCTGACTGGCTGAATGAGTAGGTGGCTTGGTACACATCAGGCCAGCTCTCTCCAGCTGCAGCCCCTGCTTCGGCATCAACCACTGTTTGTACGATCCAATCACTGGGCGTCCACCACAGAATTATGGTACTGTACTTAGAAGAGGTTAATGTCTCTGCCCTGGTAGGGTTTGAAATAACAGTAAAAGCAGTTCAGAATCTCACAATGCAGGATCAATCCGTATATGTGGACAAACACAACCGCACACACACCCGACTCTCTGAGCATATGCCCCTACATTTGTTAAATTCAAATAATTCTGCCGTCTGCACTGGATGGCGCCTCTTTGAAGGTTAACAAATCAATATTCCAGACGCTTGTCATTTATTAACACAGGAGATCTGGTTGGATAATGATGACTGTGCAGGCATCCAGAGACAGTTCTGTGGGAACAGGCCATTAAGCATCACAAAGACCATAAAGTAGAGAAAGGGACTCTAATTGGGAGTATGATTATTTGTCTGTAGTGCAGTCACCTCAAATATCACAAAGCTCTTCTCAACAGCGAGCCTGTCAGTCAGATTTGTGTCCATGCACCACCGTCTAAACCATTCTCAAGTTAACTGCTCAGTTTCAATCAACCAACGACTGAGATGAACTTAATTTTTTAATTCGCGGGCACTTCTGGAAAGTTAGTTTCGTGCCCAACCCCTCCTCTCGACTCAACATGCCAAGACTGAGTTGTGTTTATACTGAGTAATGGATTTATTCAACCAAGTCGCATAAACTCCAGCGCCACAGCCAACAGACAGGCCTGTGCGCTGCCGCTCAGAAGTCAGCAAAACGGACAGTAGCACCAGGGACCGGATGCATCCCGTGTCTGTTCAGATTAAATGAGAGGCTGACGATGTTAATTAGGCAGAGTAAATTTACATCAGCAAATTATGTAAGCAGCTAGAAGAGTAACAAAGCGTGATACCAGTTAAGTCACAGCTTGGCAAACGCTGCCCTGCCACTTCATGCTGATGTGGCCATGGTCGATCAAGCAGAGAAGCCTCAAATGCCAATTAGACATGAGTGGGTAATTGTGTCGGGGGGGCTGGTGGCACAAGGGACTTTGTTACAATGTCCTGAGGCACTCTGCGTTTCCACCCTTCTCCGACATAGCAAGTGACACATCTGAGTTCACAGATAAGGAAGTGCCTCTCTCTCTTTCTCACACACACACACACACACACACACACACACACACAAAAGGATGAGCTGTTTGGCTGTTAGGAGGGGAGGACATTTAGTGAACATGCAGGAAATGAGCCAACATTTTTTTGCAGTGTTTTTATAGTGTTGTTGCAAAGGGATTTTTAATATGAATTTATGAAAATAAAGACACTGCAACATGATAACACCACTAAATATATGAAACTGCATAATGAATCACATACATTGTTTGTCCAGTAGTCAATGTATAACACAAACACTTAACTTTAAGTGGTACTCCCACCAAAATGTATCTTTTGAGCATCAAACCCTCCCCCTTTCTAGGCCTGAGAGGTGGCTGGAAAAGTTTTCATCCATCACAGAACAAAGCAGCAGTTTGACTAATGTTGACAACAATGGATTCCGAAAGATAAGCAAGTTTTCATGGTAGTAATACAGTTTTAAAACAATGTAAACTTTCCCAAACTCTCCTGCAGCATTCTGTCCTACTTATCCATATGTTAGCCATGTTCCAAACACGCAAATTTTTTTACAGAACATGACTAAATGCACAACATCTGTATCAGTCTTCGTGCACAACCTTAGTGTAATTCACTGCATTAGATGTTTTGTGTACAATACACAAATGCATGTTGTAAGAGCATCTCTAAACATCCATGTATAGTATGGTGAGCTTTGGGAGTGGAAATGAGGCATGTACACATGTGCCCAGTTCCACGATGACTGACATATACAAAACAGAACAAGGTGTACATGGGGCTTTATGACGCTGATGAATAGAATGGGAATCATTCTGTCTTTGTGCATACAGAGTTTCAAGCATGAATCTACACAGAGGTTCATGCATCTGGCCTCAGCTCACAAAGTCAACAGGGCCTGTTACGACTGAACTGAAAGCAGCGTAGTTTAAGGGAATGACCTCCTCCAATTGTAGGGTAAACGATTCAATCACCAGCTCCTCCTGTCCACGTGTTTAAGTATCCTTGAGTAACACATTGAACCCCAAATTTGTCCCTATTTGTGTATGTGTGAGGGGTAAAACAAATGCAAGCTGCTTTCAACAAAACCATTTGCCAAACAAATGTAATGTAGTGTGTATTTAAACATATTCTGGCAAAAGTTGTAACTGTTAAGAACATAAAGAGCATACAGAGTGACAGCAGAAAGATGGCTTAGGCCGACCAGGTGCTTTCAGAAGACTTTATGGCAGGTTTGATTTTTCACTCCCACTGTGAAATCTTGTCAGTATCTAAATCCACTGTTACCGCTGTGAATCCATGCTGACCACAGCCACTGTGCACCGTGAAGGACAAAACTTTCATATCCACCTTTCAAGTTTATGGTGTGTGATACAGATTATACGGACAAACTAATGCAAACTCTAAATATATCTACTGGCATATAGACAGTCCAACTGGCCAAGTATTGTGAACAAAGTATGTAGAGATGCTGATTATTTTTCATCCTTCTTGTAAAATTTTCTTGGTGACATCGCAGCTTTCATTAAAAGCTTTGATTGTTGAATATGACGGCATATCATGTTTCAAACTGATCATAAATTGTCAGCATGATAATAGTGATAGTAAGTTTTATAGCAATAAGAGAAACTCCTTAATAGCTGGGCATAACATTGGAATGACTGTGTACAGTACAAGAGCTTCCTCATTGGTTGTTGTGCCATGCTAACACTGAAAGCCAGTGTCTCTCCTCTCCTTTCTGAAGCACTACTGGTTTCCATCAAGCCCCGGCTGTGATGTCCTCTATCTCTCCCTCTCTCTGGCTCTCGCCCTCGCAGCAGGACTTTGTAGCCCAGGATGCCCACCCACATCCCCGCTTTCTCGGCTGCTCTTGATTCTAATTGGCTCAGACCAGTCTTATGCCGCTATAATCCCTGCATGTTAATACTCCCATGGTAACATTCTCTCACCTAATGGCCGCACAGTGAGAGGCCTTTTCAACCACATTACCTCTTATTGAGTTACGGAGCCCCATCGTTCCAAATAAGACAAATTTAATTGATCCAGTCTATAAAAATCTCCGTGCTGCTGTGAAAGACCTGTTTCTTGGGTTTCTTTATTTATTTATTCACTCTGTTTTCCCACCTTGGAGAGCGAAGCCCTGCGTGAGGCACACGGAAATTAGGTTTACTCCACGCCATGCAAGAAAAGGAAGGATGCAGAGGAGAAACTCAAAGGTTTCAAAATTAGATCAATGGTCTCAACAATCAATCAAAGGCAGGGTTCCACAGGTGTCAGCCTTGGTTGTAAGTTCAAATGAACCTTTAAAACAGCAGGTACAGTGTCCACTCTTTAGTGAACTATGCAGGGGGGGACCCAAGCTGTGGGGAAAGTGAATAAAAAAATATTAGCGCAGAAAAACAGGCCCAGCAAAGACGTTACATTACAGTTATCTTTGTGTCTTTTTCTGACACACTATTCATATTCAGTAAGGAGCATGTAATGCTTTGAATGGAGGAAAAAAGGCAAGTAAAATTTCATTTCATTTATGGGTGCAAGTGCAAAATATGTATTCAAAATTTATGCCAGACAGAGTGGGTGAAACGGACAGACTACAACTGTCTGGCAAAGGGTGTTTAAAAGTAAAAAAAAAAATTGGAAACTTTTTGAAACAGTATCTATAAAATGTATGTTTATGCCCTGACTTTCACCCATCATACACATAATCCTGTTACGGACTACTGAAGATACTGAGCTCAGCGTGATACTTAAGTGATTAACTAAAATAAATATTTTATCCAGTGTAAAAGCTAGGGATTGAATAGAGCTGAACATTAAAACACTGGCCTTAAACTCGCCTGTTGAGAAAAAAAAATGTGATAATAAGGAGAGAAATGGCGGGCGTATACTACGGTAATCCTACCAACAGAGTGCTTCCCCCGTGAAGGATTTAACTATTCCCAGCGACTAGATAAACCAGATATTATATTGCAGAGCAGAATATGTGTTGGTGTATGTGTGCATGCAGTTCGCAGTACAGGTAAGGTGTGTGTGTGTGTGTGTATGTGTGAGCTAAAAGGGGCATAACCTCTGTCTCCCGTCAGAAATGCAGTGATGACGGTGGAGCGGTCTATAATTTGCCCAGGAGGATTTTGTGCCTTACCATATTTTGAAAGCAGCTGAATTAACTTTCTGTCCATTAAATCCTGTATCAGGAAATATAATTCCTTTTCTATTCCCTTTTCTCAACCTTTTAGAAAAATTTCTATCAATCTCATTTTACGCATGATTACAGTTTTAATGAATGATGGTCAGTGTTATTGCTGGGGTTAATCTCAGCTTTCTCTTCTTAAATGGTGGTAACTGGGCTAAACACTGCTGATAATGCTCAAGGCTGGTGGCTGAGAAAAGACCTCAAAGAAGCAATTTGCTTTCTTTTAAATGTATTCTTGCATTATTAAGATATTTGGTAATACCATCAATGAATCATGAATATTAAACAGTTAAAGTCTGGGTAAAATAATATCAGAGATTTCTTTCTAATCACTTTATACATGTTCGAAAATACCTGCTGAAAATGTGGGAAAAGAGTGGGAACTATAACGAACTGCATTGTTGAGTTAGATCTTTCTTATGTCTAGGATTTTTTGGGCGGTCCTGAAATCATGGCTCAATGAAGCACTGGAGCCATCCTAGTCTCTATATACAGACTCTACATTCAGTGAATGTAGAGTCTGTAGGCAAACCCCGGAGATTTTGCCTCCGGAAGAAGAGCTGAAGAGCCCTGGTTTCCGGTTGCAGGCTGTTTGTAGTCCGCGTGATATTGACCAATCACGTTTGAGCCGGCTGCAGTTGTTGCCAGGTTGAACGGTCCGTGCGGTGAACTAGCGAGGCGGAACATAACTGGCGTCACTGCAAACTCTGAATCCATCGCAATGGTTCAGCATATTTACTTATATATAAACGGAAGTCGGAAACGGAAATTCGCCTCCTCCGCCCAAATCAAACCGGAATGCCAAAAAATCGGGGGTCTGCCCCCAGAGGCTGTATCGCCGTCTGCCGGAAGTCAGACGCTGAATACAGCTGATGGGTTCCAAGAATGGAGCCATCCCTACCATAACATCCTCCCCACTATATAAAAACTATAGTAAGACGCATAGCAGCAGTGTCGTCTCAATCACCCCATGTGTGAGAGGCGAGTTTTTTACTTTCAACAAGCTCTCTTAGCTCTCTCAGTCTAATAAATACACGAATAAGATCTTGTTAAATTCCACAGTCATATAAACACTAGCAAAACAGCCTGCATGAATGTACCTTTCAATTTTACAGCAAGAATTGTCTACCCACCCTGCCGGCATTACTCCTTACTGTTGTGGGTGTGTGCTTGGAGCCAACGTTAGCTGCTAAACGCAAGCAAAAGAGTCTGTCGCTGTGTAGCCGCTCTCTCGTTCTTCACCTCAAACAAGCTCCCAGCGTCTCAGAGAGAATACTGCTTATTTTTTCTTGCTTTCGAAACCTAATTTCATATACTTGCAGATTTTTTAAATAATTCAAATTTGGCTTGGTGGTTAATAATGCATTTTTTGTGGTGTGACAAACTCATAACACATCTTTTTTTTGGCTTTAACCAGACTTCAATTTCCTATAACATGCTCAGATTTATTAAAGCTTCAGATCAAATCTCCCTGATAGATTTCATTAAATGCAAGGGTGCCCACTAGCTCCCCTAGTAGAGTGGACGCCCCAGTGGCCCTTGGCTGCATGTTGTCCCCCTCTCACTCCCTTTCACTCTGGATCTGTCCTGTCCTAGGACAAAACACCAAAAAAAGAATCTTTAAAAAAATAGTTCATTAAATGTTAAATAAAGAGTAATCTCAAAATCCTCCTCATTAAGTCACTCACTGAAAACTGTTGGAAAACAACCAGTAGAGAACTAGTGCCTCAGTGGTTTAATGCATGTGCATCCCTCTCTTTAATTTTTTCACATATCAAAAGGGAGAGAGGAACTCTAAGACACCATAGTGTGCACAACCGTATCATCATGTTTTATCAGGTCGAGGTCTCTCTGTCTCTCGAGTCCCTATTAATCCTGTAACTCTCCATACCTTAATACGTCTTGTTACTTTCTCAAACATCAGCTGGGAGCTTTTTAATAGCTACTAAGTTAATCAGCACAGTCAATTACTGATCTCATCAGGTACGCTAAAGTGGCTTCAACTGCAACATTTGAAATGGGAGGGTACACTTAGCCAGGGAGCTATTAGAAATGTATCTAGTGTACATTTAGGCTGTAATAAGATTTGGCTAAGAGTTAAAAAAAGGAGTTTGGGGTACAGTAAAGTAAAACATCCTTGAAATCAACATTCAAATGCTCGTGCAAGATGAATACTAATGAACTTTGGAGTGGGGACTGCTGGAAGAAATTGGGAATGGGGCAATTAAAGAATGCCTGAAGCAACTTTACAGAGGACAAAGCATCCAGTCTTTCTAATTAAATTCTGTGGCAGACACCTGGCCTTTCACCTCCTCCTCCATTTCCCTGTGCTCCCAAGAGGCAGTCACGAAGAGGGGCGTCTCACAAGCTTCATACTCCTCTTCTTCACTCAGGCTGCAAGAAAAGCCCATCTTATTCATGGACAAACGCTCCCAACAGATCTAATCAGCGGTGGTAGACTGAGGTCATGGAGCAGATAGATATCACAGGTACTATTTACCACACATCCCTGGCTCCCACAGGATTATCCCAACACAATATGTCGGCCTTAAAAGTCAGCAGCTAGTGACAACTCAAACTAGGCTGAGAGACCTGTTTTGAACTTTTAAGAGGACCCTGCTCATGTTACCATAGAATTTCTCCGTGCAGTTGATCCACAGGGGGTAAACTATAGTTTTGGCTGGACACTTGTGTCGGCTTAAGTGTGGCTGTCACAGAGGTGCATGCACGGGCCTTCACATCTAAAATCTGAGAGTGACACACGCTGCACACTTTTGGCACAAGGCACAGTGATTGGCGATTAAAGAGAACACAGAGTACGGGATAAGTGAGGTTTCACAAGCTTGCTCCCGCAGGGATCTCTTAGAAGTACAAGACAGTGCGGACGAACAACTGTCAAAGGGAAGCTCCCTGGTAATGGTACGGAAGTTAATAAAATGAAGGCAGGTAATGGAAATTGGTTTTAAACCACTGGCCACATTCCTCCTGAGATAGAGATGGCTTGGGCTAATGAAGCCTGACAGCCTATTCCACAGCAGTTCCACACTTACAGCACATTCACCTCCAACACCGTCTCCTCCCACCGCCAGGACAAGCCAAGGTAGAGAGGATAAAGTTACAACTTCACACCGATTAACTACTCCCTGTTATCTAGTTATTTAACACCCAATCGAACTTCAGAGTGTGCACTGGCAGCACGGTACCTCTCACATCAAACACTGACAAACCCCTCATTCTACACAATTAGGTAAGTTTTGCTCGACTCACTGACAACCTTTACTTAACATTAAGTAGAAGACTAAAAGGCCGCCTCTCCAGGATGCTGTTGATCGCAACAGTTAACACAAATCCAACCAATCCTTGTGAACTTTGCATGACCTTGAAATTTTGTCCAAACACAGCAACTTTCCTACCATGTAAGACAATGCCCTGATGTACTGCAAAAGCAGGGGTTAACTGTTTTGCACCATGTGCAATGAAACAACATTGATGAACACTTTTCTACCAAAAAACACACCTGAACAATGACTGAGGTGAGTACACAACAGACGTCACAAATCACCATGAAAGAGGCTGTTGCATCCAGATCTATTGTAAGCATGGTTAGTGGTAACATTAGTGTGGTATAAATCACAAACTCAAAACAGTACGATTTTACTCTCACTGGAACAAACTGCTGAAGATTTTTAATAAATCATGCGAAGAAAAAGAAATTCCAACTATTTTTGCAATTTTCACTTCCTGCAATTTTATTACAAGAAAACATTGCAACATGGATTGCAATTTGTTAGAAAAAGCTGCCATGAAGTCAGACATTTCAGGCTGCATCAATCCCCCCAATAAAATCCTGAGAAATCCTGGAGGGACTGACAAGGTGAGTCACCTTGGTTGTGCCAAGACCTCAGCAACCAATAATTAACTTAAAGAATGTTATAAGCCACATATTACCAACCCAGTAGAGCAGTGTGTTCTTAAACGACTCCCCACTGATTTTTTTCTTGCAGTTCACTGTGAAAACGTTAAACTTTAACTATATGCTGTTTTTTTCCCCATTTTGATTGTTGTCAGGAGTGATGCACTGATTCCATATAGTGGATTGCATGTGTCATACCCAACCTTATTAAACGGATTAGATATCATTTGACTGATTCATGTGAAGCACAGCATCTCAGTCATGATGTTATAAAACTGTAACAAAACATTTGTAAAATTTCTACTTCCATTAGCTTGACACAGTGAAATGATTAAAACAGGAAAAACAGCACTGGTTCCAGATCTGTACTCTGTATCAGACAATAATCTGAGTTTAGGTATCAAAATCAGCATCAGGGGAATAAAACTGATATAAAAGAAATTCATCTTGCACTATGTACACGTGATCGCCATCATCAACAATCATTCTGATTCTAGATTGGAACTTCCAGCTCATTGGTGATTAGTTCAGACCTTAGGTGATCTATTTACCATGGAGATAACTATTTTTAGACAATTAACACTTAAGGCTTACATTCTCAGGGTTAATTGCATTGGTGCTATTGTGTGATAGAATAAGGGCAACCATGTCAAGGCAGGGGAAAAAAGACTCAAGAATCCTGAAGTGAATCTGAAATTGCACAATGTTTTGTGGGCTGTGGTAGTGGAGTGGGATTATGGATTACCCAATAAATTCTCCACACTAAAAAATAACAATATGTTGTTTGCTCGTGCCCTCTACGACGACGTATACAAGCATTTTCTAATCTGATGCCCCTAGTGGCAGATGACATTATTTACAAATCACTGTTGGAAGAAATAATCTGTTTCATGAAGTCAAAAAAATTAATAGTGTAAAAAAAGCTTTCTTGGAGTACCTTGGGAGCCGAGTGGTTACAGTGCACGTTCAGGGTTGGATTCCAGCCTTGGGACCTTTAGCCCCGTTTACACCAAACAATTGAGGTATGGTACCTTTGGAACCAAAAGAAACTCTTCAGACATGGTACCTAGACCCTAGCGTTTCCACCACAAACAGTACTCTTAAATGTGGGGGGGGCTGTTGTCACTCACTGCTCCGTCCAGCACTCACTGTATTTCCTCATTGCCGGTGACAGACATGAAAATCTGTGCTTCGTTTATTGTACAGGGTTACACGCCGATATTTTCACAACAAAATCAAACAGGCAGCAGTGAGAGTCTCTCTCCATGGGATATTTAAGAATAGCAGGTTTCTGTATTTGGTCCTTCTCAGGCAAGCTCGGGGTTTAATGTTGCCGTAGTCCACAGGAACGACGCTCCGCAACGTTTTTTTTTTCTCCCAGTTAGGATTAGAATATATGCAGTTCACTCCAGCGGCAGCAAAACATCCTTTCATTTTATTGTGAGTACTAATAAAACTCTCCACAGTATGAACAGTGGTTACACAACCTTCAAAACCAGCCACAGCTCAGCCCTGATCAGGGTGACCATCCACTAGTGACCAATCTACAGACTGCAGTGTTCACAGCTCCACCTTTCAGTACCAGATCTGTGTGCTAGGTACCCCAACAGAGGGGGTGACCAAAAATGGGGACAGTACTAAACTGAATTGAACCATATGGTACTGCTTCTGTTGCATGTCCTACCCTTCTCCCATCCCCATTTTCACTCTGTCTCTAATCTTCCAAATAAAGGTGAAAATGCCCCCCCAAAAAGAAAAAAAAAAGTAGTTTTCTTCTCCAGGTTACATTATTTTATCAACTCACTGTAATGCTGTACATTCAGGTCGAAGTAGGGCCGTAACCACTACAGAATATCATATTTTCAGGAGGATCGTACGGTAGTCTACGGCCTGTATCACTGACAGAGGTCATGTTGGCTTGTTTTTTTTTGTATTTGATCACAACAACTGAAATGCTTTATCTCACAATACAAAATATTAGCCAGACTGTGTAGTTTGTCAAAATTAACACAGAGCTCATTCAGACTACGAAATGGTAAAGACAAGACAGTAGGGAGGGACGGATGAGGTGCAGTTAATCTGCATCACGTGGAAAAACAGTCCACAAAAACTTTGGAGGACAGACAGAGGGATCGAGCGAAAGAGAGATGCTTGAGCACGCTCGGGCTCTGAAATGTCCCTGCCCACTAATACTCCCCAGCTTCCCTCCTGCAGTGGACTTCCTCTAACCTCTCCTCTTCATTCTTCTGTTTCTGTTCAAAGTCAATGTGGAACTAATGCGTTGTTTATTTCCCCCCAAAGATTGTGTCTGAGGTGTTCTGCTCACGCAACCCATCTTCATTTGTAGACACCCAGGTCCAGGAGCGATGGGAGATGGGATATGTGAGAAAGGAGCTATGAGAGAATGTTTCACAATGTTTTACAATGTTTTTCACCATTTTCCAACATTACTAGATGTTCTTTACTTTTATTTCACAAGCCAGAAAACCAATGTTATGCTTAAAAAAGTTTAAATAACATGACTAAAATCTGAAATGCACAACATACTTTTTTTGTTAGTGGTTATGAAATAGTATCCATTGACAAATCTACACAGACCTTGTCACATAAAAAATCTTTAGCATTTATTAAATAATCTTCAGTTGTTCAGTATTAATGTATCCGTCTGCGGTTTAGCAAGTGTGCCTTTGTTTTAGTCAACATTTTGGAGACAGGGCCAGTCTGTTGCTTTAGGCACAGACATCTTCTTTCATAGGACGTAATGCATGCTCTTTCATGGTTCTCTTGGTGATAAGACATAATCTAAGATTGCATACCCTGATAAAGGTCCTCCTGCACACCCTAGTGGAAACACAAGGGGAATGTTTGAAGTGAAGACATTGGGGATACAGCAGTCCCCTGTTACTCAGAGCATCAGAGAAAGAGAGAAATACAATCTAGTCCCGACTCCCCTGAACATTCATAAATAAAATATCAAGTAACTGAGACCCTAAGACAATCCCTGCCATGCCACAGTGGCAGGAGAAGCAAAGCATGGCTGGCCATGAGGAGGGCAGCCAGGGGAGAGTTTGAATCCCAGCCGTGTTAGATAGTTATACTTAATGAATTGAAAGCAGGAGCAGTTTTGCTGGGTCCCTGTGCCCCAGGTTGGCCCCGGCTCGACCGGGCCCAGCCTTCAGAAAAAGGTGCTCTGTCTAATCTGGCCTCATTTTATGCCTCTTTAACCATGACCAATGTATTTAAATGGCTGTTTCTTTGACAGATGCTCAGTTCAAATTATTCCTAACTGGAAATTTGTAGGGGTAATATTAAATATCCTTCAGGCCAGGCTGCCTTAAGAGAACATAGGAACATCAAAAGGCCAAACACTTCAAAAACTAAAACTAATGATCCTGGCCCACCTCCGGGGAGAAGGAGGGCTTCAACTTTGTCCAACATCCCCCTGGCCACAAAAAAACATCACTCCTTTAAATGGAGATTTGACCATACCCCAACCCTACTGCATTTACAAGTGATTTAACATGAGATACATAATGTATATCTCCCCATCACTGAATCCACAGGGGAGCAGTTGGTTGGGGTGAATATGCACCCCCTTATCTGAAACATGGAGCCCTGTCTTTGCAAAATAAAACCTACAATATAGCCCTACTAAATGAAACACTACACAATTTCCTCCCTTTCATCTGTACTGTAGTTTGCTGGACTTTTTGACCGCATCTTCAGAGAATTTTAAGAACTTGTTTGCCGAGTCCACATTCAGGGTACTCACCACTGAAGGAGCTTGACCACCACCATGAGGCCACTGCATGTGGAAATCTGACAAGTTAAGAGAGAAAAAGACACAGTCAAAAAAGGAGAGAAATAATGAGAGCAAGGAAACAGCTGGCAACATTCATCTTAAACCCTGATGAGAGCCGACGGCAGCGATTAAGTAATAATAAACTACCCGACCTGCAGTCCTGAGTGGGGTAACTGAACAGATACACCTGGTCAGACGGGGGCAGAAGTGTGACGGGTGAGAGAAGTGAAAAGGGTTAGAAGCAGGGAGAGTGAAGCTGACATGCTGCTATGAGTGCACGGGTGAATATTTACAGGATCATGTGAAGGACAAAGCCTAAAACGTGAATGTAAGTACTTAAATCAGTTTTGCAGTGACAAATCAAACATTTTATTTAAGGCTGCACAATTAATGAAAGTATTATCAAATTGCAACATGACCAAGTGCAATATCCATATTGCAGGTGCTTCATCTTTTTGATTAAAGGTAAAATCTGTCACTACATACAATTATAAATAAAGCATTGTGGTGCTACAGATGTGCCCTGGCCTCCAAATCATATTCCATATGTAAGGGAACATGCTTGTTTGGTACATCATTATATTTCAGTTAAAATGAAATGCAAAAATTACCATTCCCACTAAAATCATGACTCATATTGCACTTGCAATATCTGTCAATATAACTGTACAGTAATATAATTGATTATTGAAGTTTTCAATCTTTAAATTAGATACTGGACCATAAACAGTACTAAAGGGACAATCATAGACACTGATTTGTTAGTATCAATCCATTTTTGTGTTTAAGTACTTACCATGGCACTGACGGAGGTTAATAATCAGGGGTTTACCCTAATATGCAACAATAAAATCTCAAAAAACAAATGCTACTTACTTAAAAATCATATGAAATAGTAGAAGCAAAACATCTCGTAATTAGTAAATGGTTTCCTGCAGGGAATGTTCCCCTACATTTATTTTCACATTTTGTACCTTGAAAGTATAAAACACCCGACTCTACTAAGACATAAAGACCATTTCCTTTGATGGATTCCAAGAACATGTCATAAAGTACTTGGACAGAAAAACTGAAGCGTTGCCGTAAAGAATAACCTATGCACATTAGTGACATTTTGAAATATTGACAGTGAAATGAATGGGCACCGTGTGTTTTGCTGAGTGTTTTCTTTTTCTAATGAAATGCTTTCTTTCCCAGTAAAAACCCATATTTTCTTTTCTACAAGCTGTGGGGCTAAGCAAAAAGCAAATGGTAAACTTCATTTCTGTGAAGTTGTGCCTGGCTTTGAAAAACAAAACCTATACTCTCCAGCCTGGAATCACCCACTGTTTCATGAGTCAGAACGAATATCTACATGGATTAGTGCAAATAATTTATGACACTACTGTTTTAAACGCTACTGACATGTTTTTGTTGCAACAGCCGAGGAGCCAAGAGAGGCCGAGGGCCTGACAGTAAAAATTCAGGCAGCTATTTCGAATAAACAAAGAGTGGTTGTTTTAAAGGAAGCTGGTGAAGAGGAACTGCACTCTGGCTGCCCAGCCAGCTGGGATGCCACACAGAGACAGACTTAACAAACACTGGTAACTCACGGCCGTTTAATTTCTTACCAGTGCCATCACTGTACATGAGAATATGGCTAGTTTTAAGAAATTTGAGGCTGATAATCAAAAGAGGAAAAATCCATTGAATTTCTTGTACTGTGACAAAGTAAAGCTAGAAAAATAGTTATTTTATACTACCAATACAAATACACTTAATGCTTGCAGGTCATTAAAAAGACAAAGCTGTATTATGAAACACTGGAGCAACACTTTTCTCAATGCTGACCTCTTAAGGATTGCCACACATGTAGTTCATTTGTTTACTCCACAGAACAGAAATAAATATCCCTAGTGCTGCCATTGTGTATCAATGAAAACACCAGCACACACAAAGCCACAAGTGAGCATCACGTTCCCCCTGCCAATCAACTCCAAGTCTTTTCAGCAATTTAAAGTAGAACCAGTTGGCACTCAAAGGCTAAAATGTTTCAGGGCTTTGCCGGGAACAATCTGTGCTCTCTGGGGCCATGAGTCTTTAAGAGATTGATTTCATCCAACCATTTAAAGTCAATCAATTCAACAGCCAATTGTGCTATGTTGCAAACTCCTGACCAATTTTAGGGAATCACACTTGATATGTGTACTGTTGCAAACAACAGTAGCGGGCCATAGATATGCAGCAAAACTAAAGTCGCTTTCCCCCTGAAGGATATCCATTAAAAAAAAATCTTAGCTATGGCTGGCTGGATGTAAACCTGTAAGTATTAACCCGGAACAGCTGTCCTCTAGCCTGCGAGAACTCCAGGGTCCACCATCAGAAGAATAAGCCCACAGTCCTGTTAGCCACATGCCGCATGTATTTAATTTTCAACATCTGCTGGCTTCATGCTTCTATGCTTTCCATTCCCACTGCACATTCTTCACAAATTCAGTAGCTTCCTTCTTCAGCATTTGTAAATGTTGTTGATTGTGGAAACCATCCATGTTTACTTTGAATCCCTGGCCATTCCTGGGCCAGCTCTAATTACCTGCAGCTGTTCACTTTGTTGCTTTCATTGGCTATATGCTTTAAACACAGGGTTAGTATTTTCAATGTAAGTTATACATTTCTAAAATAAAAAAAAACATCTGATTGTTACAAGCATAATCATAGTATTTTATACTATGTTATGACAATTTCTCACAATTGGCACGCATCCACAAATGGCAAAATATTGGCTGACACAAATGTTGCTATCATTTAGTTTTGCACCCAGCTGTAGACACTTGGTTGACCTCTTGCTCAGCCATAAATCAGTATAATGACTGAGTGAACTAACACTGTCAGCTTCAATATACAGCAAATACACTACACATGCTTTCATTGCTTGCCAACATCACTGTTCTCTACAGTATAGAGACTCCCTCCCTGGAGACATCATCTGTATGAAAACTTTGGCATTTTACTTTGATTGTCGGACTCTTGAATAACGTGTTTATTTATTCTCTCATGCCTCTAATGTCTGACAGCAAAGAGGGAAGAGAGCGGTAAAAGAGGGGGAGAGAGGGAGAGAAAGTCTTAAGGAGCAGTCAGCTGCTCTTTGCCTGAGGACCTTGTCTGCTCTCACCTGCTCTGTTTGGCGGCAGTGTAACAGCAAATTTTACACCGTCTGGGACACAAATTGGCATCCTGAACCCCGGTTATTCCTCCAGTATAATCTAATTAAAAGACACTGCCAGTGGGGTAGAAATCAGAGCATTATAAAGTTTGATAGACAGACGGACATAAAAGTGTTTGCAATTTCACAACATACTGGGCACGAGTGTAAAACTTCAGAGCCTTGGCTGGAAGAGGTTTGGGCTAACTGAATTAGCCCAACTACACGCTCCGCAGTGAGTATAAGCACAATATTAGGTGCTGAAATATGATTTTACCGTATTTTCAGCTTTGAAGTCCAGCCAGAGATTCTGTGACTGACATCAGATATCATGTTATGGAAGGATGAGTGAACTGGGTGCACTGTGCGCACCAAATGTGTTTTTATTTTCTTTAAAAGCATGGCTAAGTATAGGGTTTCCTGGCCACATTCCAGTTTTGACATTTTGGAGTAGAGGCACAGCTGAAAACCAACAGAGAAATGCACAACATGACAACTTTATACTGAAGGAAAAAGCTATAAAAACATACAGGGTGAAGTCCAGAGAGTGTCTTTTTGAAATCTGCTGCAGATACTACAATCTATTTTCGAACAATTTACATCCATTTTAGATGCATTCTTGACAAAATACATTTTTTTTAGTGTTTTTACCTCTGTTTTTCTCTTTACAGGGTCGCAGGGTCTAGAAGCCTAGCCGAGCATGCATTGTGCAGGAGACAGGTACACAATCTGATGGATCTGACACAAACAGATAATCACTCAAAACATTCAGACAATTTCTTCTGGTGACTTTCCAACTCTAAAGATGAAGTTAGAGTGTGGGAGGAAATGATATCACCTATTCAAACATAGAAGCATGGCCTAAGTACACACAGATAAAGTTGGAACTCGTTAGAGTTTGGATCAGCCACAACATGATATGCAGTGTATGAGTTTTTCCATTTACAGTCAGTTATGATTGGGCTGATCTATAAATAGTCCCAGTAAAACATTGTGACAGTTGAGCCAGGATGACTCACTGGATGTGTAGCGCTGAGACAAGCCTGCCGTTGGAAAACTTTTGTCTGGATTCATTGTCTGTTCTATTGTCCAATGTTTCAATGAGGAACAAAAACAAAAGTTATCCACCTAGCAGGCAAGCTAAATGCTAATAATAGAAACATTGGAGAGATTAGGTGGAGATTGGTGGGCCCTAAAATAATATCACAATATTTCAGGGTATTTTTGCGATATGACAAATAAGTAAAAGAAAAAATTTATCAATTTAAGAAAACAGAATTGCATCAAAATAAATGAGACAGCTTTACATGTCAAATATTCAGTAAAAACTAAACAAAAATGATCTCTCATTTCTTTAGTTTGTGAACAACAACAGTAAGTCAGAGTGAGATTCACATTCTGTATACAATATTAATGCTGTGCTGCTGCCAGAGGAGCCACTGAATGAGTTCCCTCTGAGCAGTAATTTGCTCCAAGAGTCAACTCAGAAGTCCGGGGCTGTTCATAAAACATCCAGGACGCCCAGACCTAATGACACCGCGTTCTATTTCACACTTCTAAAACTGCTCCTCTTTTTGGAACAACCAAGGAATGGGAGATAATTTCGCTTTTAGCTGTGCTTTTTGTTGCCGTGGGTAACAGTATGATGTCAATATGTCAACAAGTCGAAATATCACGAGTATCACGATATCGATTTTGCATATGATATTAAAAATTATACCAGTATTATTGTGAACAAGATGATATAGCACAGCCCTAGGAGAAATACTTTTGAATATTCACTTATTATGAAAAGGGAGGTATTAGCAGGTGTTAGCCATAACCAAAAGCTTCCCCTAGCATGATGTTTAGCCAGAACACCAACCAGCTTTGTACAGCTACAGTCTGCCTTTGATGACACTGAATGTTTTTCTTTTAAATCATCAACCCAACAATTTTTTTTTATCTATCCCAGTCAATCTTGTCTCTTGCGCTGACACAAAGAGTGTCGAGATAATGTGAGAGTTAAGTCAGCCATTCTATCTTTTAGCTTTCTTGTCCCTGGCCATGGAAGACATCAGTGCTATATGAACGCTGTCCTATGACAAAGACTATAATACACCAATACAGCAGTTAAAATGTCTAATAGAGCAGGTTTGTAATGTCTTCTCATACATACTTTACAGTATAAACTCTACTGGCAGAATATACAGCATGCATTGACCATGAACAAAGTTTTTCCCAACAGCCTCGGTTTGGTTCAGGCTTTCAAAACATGTTCCCCCAAAAAATGTTAGACCATGTGACATATTGTTCCTGGCCACCCCAGGATCAGTCTCTGGTGTTATGGATGGAGAAGGCTTATAATACCATTAAAAGCTACCACACTTTCCAAATAATTTCCTCATGCAGTTACATCACCAAAACTCATTAAACAAAGTACCCCAAAGGCAGACACAGCTCAAAAGGGAGTATTCAAAAGAACAGTTTTACCATAATATAAACCACTTACAGGACAGTTGTAAGGTATATCTACTTCTAAAAAGGAGACTAAATGCATTTCTTCCCCTTCAAACTCAACATAGATAACATATTATAGCAATAGCCCACAGCACAATGTGGAACTTCTTAAGGGACTATAAATAATTATAAGGCTCTCCAAAATGTCAAGGACAGCTGTGTGAAATGTTAAAGGCAATAGTAAAACAAGGCAAGTAGGCCAAAGACATTTTCTATAGTGGATAAAACACAAAACAGCGTAGTAAGGGAGACGCTTCACAGGGCAGGATATAGTAAATCCTACTTGTCAGGAAGCATGAGACAAAAGCTGTCAACATAAAGAGGAAATACCCATCTCATATTTTGCCGTAGGAGACAAATGTGACCCCTGAGATTGTCCAAACAATGACAATACATCACTGCCCCCATTAGCTGCATACAGGCTGTAGGAGTAGCTGTTTAACTTCACTGCTAACCTTGCAAAATGATCACCTTTGACGTATATTTACTGATCTACACACTATGCCTTTAACTCTGAGGATTGTGATGGTCAAAACCAACAGTTCTGACCACACTGTTGAAGTGTGATGCACCACCAAAGATAGGAAGCATCAAAAATAAAGTCTTTTAAGTGAGGGATGGACGCTGCTGACTTAACAGTTCTGAAAGATACTATTATTGGATGATGTACTTCTATCTGAATCCATGTCTCTCAAGCACTATAAAAAATAATGTACATAGCTACCATGATGTCACCCATTGGTTTTTGGACTGTTTTGAAGCCTCAAATTCAGCATTTCATCCATCGCCATCTTGTTTTTTTTGGAGTCAAGTGATCATATTTTGGCAAGAGACTGGCACTGTGGAGGGAGGGTCTAACTGACTGAGAAGCCAAGGACACTATCAGCAAACAGCCAGTAACTCAAAGCATCCAAAATCAAAACCGGTTTTGTACTAGGCTATAAGCATGTTTATTTCTGCTGTAAAGTTTGGCATTTTTACATGGGTGTCTATGGGGACTGACTAGCTTCTGGAGCCTGCCTCAAGTGGCTGGTCACAGAACTGCAGTTTTTGCACTTCCAGGTTAGCTTCATTTTCCAGCCCTCAAAGTTGCTACTTGCTCCTAAGGCAAGAATGCAAAGTATAATACCATTGTCTACTGTTCAATGTTTTGAACAATATTAATAACTCTAACTTAATGAATAGGATAACCATTTTTCCCCCGTTAAAGGGTTTTTTTTGGGGGGGGGTGTTTCCTTATCCACACTGAGGGTAAAAGGACAGATGGATGTCATATGCTGTAAAGCCCTCTAGGGCATACTATAATTTGTGATATTGGGCTTTGTGAATAAAATTGAATTGATAACTTAATGTTCTCTATGCGTAATTTCTAGGATTTGTGGATTGGACATTTGGACAACTGGGATTTCTGGGATACTTGCTCAAGCCAGGCAAGTCTGGTTGATGCCAAACAAAGCATCCCTCTCCAGAGATTCCTTGAGAAATCATCAAGATATTTATTTCCAGAGAAACATTCTTTAAGACTAGTACCAGTGCAGCAGTCTAACTTGATAATATAATAATTCCTTGAGTCAATACAAACTATGCCACTCAGAGCAAAGCCAAAGTGAAACAATATATTTCTTTGTGGTACACCACCAATGCAATATTGATAGATATACAACATTGAAAAACAAGAAACAACTGTAGTGTTGATGTTGGTTTCTAAAGTTTTAATCTCAGCCATTTTTGCTTAGTCAAGGTTTCTGACCCATTAGGGTCTAACTTTTTGCTGAAAAAATATTGTGAAAAAGAGCCCTCTTTTTCCAAGTGGTTTGGAATCCATATTTCCTGAATACCTGCCATTCAAATGAAATGATCTAGACAGACCATTAAAGTGCATCATTTGCAGGACTTTACAGGAGGGATTCAGAACAAAAGCAGCAGGGGGCTTCATTTGTGGGGGCGTGTGGTTTAAGACACCACGAGACAATAAAACATTATCTGGGAAGTCCAGTTGGAATTGAGAGATTTATGAGTTTGAAGGTTTATCAGACACCAAAACTTTGCACAGCAGTTTATAATACACAGAGACAGGGTATGACAATGCTGGAAAGTTATCACGGTGGCAACTATTTTATCTTTGTTGTGACTATTGTAAGGTAAACAGAAGAAGACCATAATGTGCGCTTGCATTTATGCAGCATCTTGTCAGATGATGATGTCGCACTGCAGCAAAAGTCGTAAAAGTCGTATGTAACTTTTTTTGGGTACAATCCTTTGTTGGCATTAATGCTATGTTAATGAACTGGTTAAATTCAAATAAAGGACTCGGCCGCATTTTTTACAGGCAGGGCTCAAGTTGGTCTGAAAACAGCCTGTGTACCCAGGTTGAGTACTGTTAAAGCCAGGGTGATTGGAGATATGATATCATCTTAGATTTTGGATATTGTTATAAAAACAACAGTTACGATAGTAAGTGTTGTCTTTCCCTTTTCAAGGCTGTGTTACATTAAAGTGATGTAATTTTCTGAACTTAGCTGACTGTTCCAGCTGTTCTATGACAACCCCAATTCCAAAGAAGTTGGGATGCTGTGAGAAACGTAAATTAAAACAGACTGCAATGATTTGCAAACCTTTTTTAATCTTAATTCAACTGAATACAGTACAAAGATCTAAAATTTAATTTTCAAACTGATTAACTTTGTTTTCTATAAAATATACGCTTATTCTGAATTTGATGACTGAGACATGTTTCAAAAAAATTGGAACAGGGGCAAAAAAAGACTGGGATAGTTATTGAAAGCTTAAAAAATACCAGTTTGGAACATTTCACAAGTAAACAGGTCAACAATAAAGTATCATGACTGGGTTGAAAGGGGCACCCTTGTAAGGCTCAGCTGTTCACAAGCAAAGATGGTCACTTTGTGAAAAACTGTATGGGCAAACAGTCCAACAATCCAAGAGCAATTTTTCTCAACACACAATTGCAAGGAACTTTCACCACCTACAATCCATAATGTCGTCAAAAGATTCAGAGAATCATGAAAAATCTCTGGACATAAAGAGCAAGGCCAAAAGCCACTACTGAATGTCCATGACCTTAGACCCCTCATACAGCACTACATTAAAAAGCAAGATGATTTTATAAAAAGGATACTACTACATGGGCTTGGGAACACTTCAGAAAACCATTGCCGGTAAACACAGTTTCTCGCTGCACCTAAAAACTACCTAAAAATGCAAAAATGCAAGACTCTACCGTGCAAAGTGAAAGTCATATCAACAATATACAGAAACACCACCAAATTCTCTGGGCCCAAGCCCATCTGAAATGGACTGATATAAACTGGAAAAGTGTGCTGTGGTCTGACAAGTCCATATTTCAAATTATTTTTGGAAATCATGGACATCGTGTCCCCTGGGCTAAAGAGGAAAAGGACCATCCAAATTGTTATCTGAACAAAGTTCAAATGCCAGCATCTGTGATGGTATACGGGTGTGTTAGTGCTCATGGCATGGCTAACTTGCACATCTGTGAAAGCGACATGAATGCTGAATGGTACATACAGATTATGGAGCAATATGTGCTGCCATCCAGACAACACCTTTTTTTCTGGAACGTCCCTGCCTATTCCGACAAGACAATGCCAAGCCACATTCTGCACATTACAGCAGTGTGCAGGGCTCAACAATAACGATTGCCCGATTGCCCGGGGCAAGTAAAACTCACGGTCGGGCATGTAAACTAACAACTCACTTGCCCGATCGGGCAAGTTGCTAAAAATAGTAAAAGTTAATAACTAATTGATAAAATAAATGTATTTTAAAATGTGCTCCTTCTGCTCTGATGCAGCAGTCTCTCTGTCTGAAGTCACAGGCACAGCTGTGTAACAATGTCCTGCCCACAGCCCCCATTGATATTATTTTGCGCGACGGACGCTTCATATAATAACATAACAACATACTATTTATAGTGTTATGCCATCGGGTCATTTCTGTCTCTACATGGTCACGCGTTAAATTGTATGTTCCTAAATCTTGAGACACCTCATATGTAAGCTAGACAGACATTTCACCTGCTCATTACTGTGCACACATGTACTGTATGTACTTAGTCCTAAAGAGCCCTTCTGGCGCCAGTAGATACATAGAAACATCCCAGCAGGCTGTGCTTTGCAAGCATACAAAAAAGTTTCACGCATGTGAAAACTATTTTTCATGCGTGTGCTTCACCTCCGCTGCTACAACTCCATCCTAGGGGAAACACTGCTGTGTGCGTTTTGTGCAACAGGTGGATGTGGTAGTCTACTGGTAGAGTAGAGAGAGAGCTAAGTAGCGTTGAAGTAGAGTAGAGCAGGGCAGAGAGATGGAAGCAAAATATATTAAACCCGGTGTTAATACAGCAGAACTGGAGAGAGGGGTGAAAAATAAATAGAGGTGGGCATGGCTCAAGTAGGGCGCAAAATTATAGACGGAGAACGATTGACAAATTTTTCACTTTAAGCCCTGACACTGTCATTTTTGTGTAGGAATTAAGCTACAATACATGACATATGTTGTTTTAATTAATAAATACAGTGTGAATAAAGATTACATAACATAAAAATAACTGCAGTCTTTGTTAATTGATAGCCGCTTAAATTAAACAATTTTTATAGGGCAAGTAAAAACTGACTTCAGGCAAGTAGATCTCTGACCAACTTGCCCGACTGGGCAAGTGAAATAAAACCTTAGCGTTGAACCCTGGTGTGGCTTCATAGTAAAAGAGTGTTGGTACTAGACTGGCCTGCCTGCAGTCCACACCTGACTCCCATTAAAAATATATGGTGCATTATGAAGCGCAAAATTTAGCAACGGAGACCCAGGACTGTTAAGCAATTGAAGTCGTACACCAAGCAAGACTGGGAAATTAATTCACTTCCGGAACTTCCCAAACGCTTATTGAGTATTGTTAAAAGTAAAGGTAATGTAACACAGTGATAGACACACGCCTGTCCCAGCTTTTATTTTTTTTTGGATGTGTTTCAGGCCATCGAATTCAGTGTATAAGAAACAATAAAGTTCATGAGTCTGAACACTAAATATCTTGACTTTGCACTGTATTCAATTGATTATAGGTAAAAAAGGATTTGGAAATCATTGCATTCTGTTTTTGTTTACGTTTTATATAACGTCCTAACTTTTTTAGAATTGGGGTTGTATTTGCCTTTACCCACTTAGTCATTATATCTCTTTTACTGATGGTTATTTATCAAAGATCTAATTGTGTAAATATTTTTGTAATAGCCCTACTAGTCAGCCATACTATATATGTCCCCGATAGTGGACAGGATACTTCACTGTCTCTCTTTCCTGATAGACTACCTTTGTCAAACAAGTGTACAAGAGTAAAATGTATTACGGTACTGTTGGTTTGAGTCAGTGTTGAAGGACGACAATGTAGTTTGTATTCTCAGACCCTTCAACAAGTCTGCCAAAGCTTAACCAAATGTGATCAGATCTCCTTTCTCTGCCAGAGCCGCAACAATAGGCACATTTCATTTCTGTGAATATGATTGTGAAAAAACCCTGAATGTAATTGTGTCTCCATTTACTATCCATCAATATCTTGTAGACATTGTATCCCTTTCTTCTTTTAATAATTCCACATGGTAAATTTCCTGAGACCCTAATGAGAAAGAATGAAAGAAAAGCAGAGCATGAAAATGGCTACCGGGTCTCCTCTCCTTCCCATTCTCCTCAGCCTACGCTAGCGGAGGGTTTTTTATTAATTTTATTTAATTATCCCACAAAGCTCTTTTTTACACTGGGCCATCTCTGCCTGTGTCCTACTCCCACTGTGTGAGCTTTGTAATTTAATAAAAGCTTCATTTAAGAGAGAAGTTGATTAAAAAATTAAGCTCCAGTGATCACCACAGCCTCAGCCCTCCCCATTTTATGAAAAGATCCAATATTTCATATTATGAACATGTCGGGCAGAAATTATCACCGCAGGACAAGTTAATGCTTTCCATACAATCATATGACAATGACAGCAAACCCCACCACGGGGAATGTCCCACTAAAATGTGGAGAATTACAGGAGTTTAAACAATTTCACTCCTTTACTGTAGGTCAGGCATTTCTTTTTCTTTTCCCCTTGTCCCGGCTGTCTGTCTATCATCAACGTGTTAATTTTTTCATTCATAATTCATATTTTCCTACTTCTTCTGACAGCAGGTGACTGCCAGAACTTGCCTGACACAGCTGTGAAGGAGATTTCATATATTTCTGCCTCTTAAATGATGTAAATGATGACACTGTGCTGCAACACTAGATTGAGGAGAAGGAGAAATTCCAGCCTACTGCCCTCTGCTTGGTTTCACTGTACGGCCTAATTACTTTAACTCATACGGAGTCTTTGAAATACAATCTCCCTAAGTTATACCATCTGTGCAGCAAAGTGTACACAGGCACACAAAGTCACTAATACAGAAAATGTGCAAGCTGTCAATTCCTATTATAAAAAAGGAAAAAAAAAAAATGATAAATGCAATATCTACACTGCAGCTTAAAGTTAAATACCTTCTCACTGCTGGAGAAACATAATCCACACAATTAATGCTTGAAAATTATAGCCTGGATCTAGTGGCAGTTTTGAACCATAAGTTATTGATTTGGAAATGAAAACCTGTACTCTTCAAGGTTAAATCCAGTCCACCCTCATTACTGTTCTGTCCTTGAGAGGCCCGCACCAGGGCTGCTGCAAGGAGTAGAGAGGACTGCTTTAATGAAGGTGAATTTAATGGGATTTAATGTAGCTGGGGGCAATGGAGCAGCAGAGATATGGTTTTAACAAAGAGCAAGGGACCAAGGGTACAGCCAAGAGAGCAGCCATTTTCCTTTCTTTTTATTTATTTCACATTTGGCCGAGCAGAGTAAAAGCACACCACATTTTTGTCTGACTCAGCCCCAAGAGTCAGTGGTTACACTCATATAGTCGGGACAATACAGGCCTCTAGCTCTCCATCTTAGCATTCACACAGATATTGTATAACATGGCATCATTTTAACAGATTGGAATACGGTACTTTGACATGATGTTGGATGTTGGAATTACAACGTTAACACTTATCTATGATCTTTACATGTTACTTTATTTTTTCTTTTCAATAGGACTGACCCAAATGCTTTGATTGTTACTATGATAATCAATGTCAACATTTTCAAATGCTCGGTTTTATATATTCTGTAACCACTTATCCTGTTGGGGGTTGCAGGGCTGGAGCCTATCCCAGCTGACATTGGGCGAGAGGCGGGGTACACCCTAGACAGGTCGCCAGACTATCACAGGGCTGACGCATAGAGACAGACAACCATTCACGCTCACATTCACACCTACGGACAATTTGGAGTTACCAATTAACCTAGCCTGCATGTTTTGGACTGTGGGAGGAAGCCGGAGTACCCAGAGAAAAACCACACTGACACAGGGAGAATATGCAACCCTCTTGCTGTGAGGCAACAAAGCTATATATAAGCATTACCCCAAGAATCCCATAACTTAATATATAGTTATCCAACACGATTCATGTTGTATCAACATGAATGATTTTTAATTATTATCAGACAAGGACATTTAAATTTAGTTATAGATTTGTGAATTTGACACACTCTCATCTAATGTCGATCATAAGCAGTCCATACGTATAAGGCTTACCATACACTAGCAAGGTATCAAAAACATAAATTGTCTGGAATAGTGCATTGACTGATGTCTTCACCTCTCATTTACCCCCTCTAATTTTTTGTAATTTCCAAGATGGTTCATCAAACACAGCAGCACTTTTGACTGAGTACTGAGGATAATGAAATCCAAGATGATGTGATGATGAAAGCAAATTCACTGTCATGTGTAAAACATCTTCAGGGAGCCCGGCAGTCATCAGAGACACATTTTTGATGAATCCTACACACTACATACTGAGGTCTATTCTCTCTCTCTCTCCTCTCACTGAGCAACTGTTTTGATAGACTAAGCAGTTGCATCATATCATGCCTCTCCAGTTCAGCATTGTGTGGGTGCCTCTGGCTGCTGAACACAAAGCTTTAGGACAAGTAATGTTCCTACATTTTTCGTATTTTCATAACCTGGTTCCATTATTAATTGTGCGGAGCGCTCACAAATGCTAGATCCCATTTGCCTCACGTAAGCTTGGCCCTTTTGCTGCGAGGTCATGATCACATGGCTGTGCACTCCGCTTTTGTAAGCTTGATGTGAACAATGTGTGCTTTCTGCAAATAACATTACATGGCCCGCTCCTGCGGTAATGCCCCATAAATATGCCAAAATCTTGAAAAGCGAAAAAAAAAAAGAAAAAAAAAAAGACTTTCATACCTAGTTTTGAAACCCTTGCACAGTCATTTCTCTTCCTTTTCTTCTCTCTGCCTTCTCTTCTCTCTCTGAAGATCTGCAGGAGAGCTGACATGGTGCTAATTCACAAACAGAGGGAGAGCGGAGAAAGCAAAGATGTGATTACAAATGCCAATGCCATGATATAATTTATACAGTGTGTGTTGTTATCAGTAGCAATTCTTAATAATCATACTGGGCCAACGGCCAAACTCATTACTGATCATTGCCTTCCCTTCCTCTGGAGCTGGATGCACTGTAAAAATTAACTGCTCTTCTATCCCTCACTTCTTCACCAGTCTTTCATCAAAACACAGGCAAGAAAAGTTTTTTTATCTTCTGCTTTGGGTGAATAATACTCCTCGCTGCATTTTAAATGCTGAATCACACTGTATGTGGTAGGTTTAAAGAAACATCTCTGGAAGATCAAATACAGAGTACATATTTAAAGACATACACCTAAGGTACACGCACCACCTAATTAAGGCATGCTTTTTATGAGAACCAACCCTCTGTCAGTGTGGGTATGATATTTGAGCAGAGGCACTAGGAAATGGGTGAGGGGCAGAGGCTATACAGACTGCCCTTTTTTTCTGTCCTGAGACATTGGAGGAAGAAGCTACGAGGCTTGAATGACAGGAGCGCTGACCCTGGTTCAAGGGGGCACTTACAATTCACAATGCTTACAGACAAGACACAGCAAATTAAACCTGATAAGAGGGCCATTATTAGTGCATCCCATATGAAAGGTATTCACTGACCGGTTAATGAAATCAGGGTGACGCTTGGCACCCATCTCGCCTGTGTGATCACGGTGACGCTTGCTATAAAGAGAGAGATAAATGGTCACAAAAAAATCTTCCATGATAATAAAATTAATACAAAATCATACATGACACACATGGATTAGTTAATGGCCTAACAGTTCCAGGTTCCACTGGGCAGTACTGATAATGTGATTGAAAAGGATCAAATGTTTTCTGAGAAATCTTTAAACGTCCTCGAGGAGCTCCCCTGCTGACCCACAACCAAGAAACCTCTTCCAGATTTTTCTTTTTACGAAGAATGTCATGTTTATTTGTAAGTGGACCTAAGAAACCCTGTCACTGCCGGTTAATTTTTCAAAATTACTAAAAAGCTGTGATAGCTATAAAACAAGCCGCATTGTTCGCACATCTGCATTTTCCATTTAATGTTTGACTTTCATTGGTGCTGCCTGTAATCCCTCAAACATGACTAATGGGAAACATTAAGTACAGGTTTGGGGAACAAGTGGTTTTAATTAAAATGCTGGTTCACGGAGGAACTTGGAAAAGGGATTTTTTTTTTTTTAAATCATTCTTCACAGCACTCTGTATGTTTCTCTATTATTTGTTGTGGACACACAACATTTTCTACACTGACACTTTAGAAACAGCAGATACACTAAGATACAGCGTCAAACTATTACTAACTCTGACACACAAAGCCCCAACGCTTTTTAGGATGTTGGGTTTCCTGTTTACATAACCCAAAAAAAGTTCCTAAAACAGATGGTGGCATATGAAAACATCTTGAGAAGGCCACGCACAGATTTGTTTTATTAATTCTGACAAGGAAACAGGCAGAAGGGGTTCTCCACTTGAGCCAAGTTCTGTTAGCAGTGGTTTGTTCAACCCACACATCTCAACTTACCTAATTTACAGCACTCAAGGTCAAAGTGACACCATGACCTTGAGACTTTAAAATGGTATGTAAGGGCATTATCACTATAACAGCTCTGACTTTAGGGGCTACAGGACTGAAGTACTGGCCTTTGATGTCAATTAACTTGTTTCATCAGTATCAAAGAGTGGCAAGGAGCAACTTAAGCCTGCAAAATACTTCATGAGGTTTGTATTTATAAACTGCATTTGTGAATTATACTGATATTGGCAAGAGTATCTGCAATATCCTACGACTATTATTACAAAGTTTTGGAGAGGGATTGGCTTACAAACAATCTCTGGTGAGTCCAGGGTCATGGGCAGCTATTTGTTGGTATAGGGAGTCCAGATAAAGGGACAGTTTGACATTTTGGGAATTGTGTTTATTTACTCTGAGAGTTAGATGACAAGATCCATACCACTCTCATATCTGTAAATATGAAGCCACAGTCAACAGACAGTCGGCATAGCCTAGCAGAAAATCTGGTGTATTAATCTAAACACAAACTGAAGTGTAAAAGCTACATGTTGTGGTTTTATAGGTGGTTATGTGCCGGACTATTCCTTGGCTGAGCACAGCAACACTTTGGAGTCACTATCTGTTTGACTGTCAACCTCGAAGTGATGACAAGACTTGAGAGTCATTGTGCTCAACCAAAAAATAACGTTTATAACAGTGCACCGTTTTTTTATCACCTCATGGCTTATACTGTCAAAGCAACCAAGCCTACTTCCATAAAGACAGCCTTTATTTTCCTGTTTTTAGCATAGTCATTGGTCTAGATCAGAAAGCCTTTATCTGGTGATTTGCATGTCAAAAATATCAACACAGTCATAAATTTGGTTGAAAATTCAAAGTTTTTATATGTCTAGATGGTAAATGTTTCAATAGCATTTCAATGACTACAGTAAAACTTCAATTAAAAGCCTAGTCTCTTTTACTAGCTCTATATGGCTACACCCTATGATCATTAAAGGCCTTTCTCAAGTAGAGGCTTGGTCTGGTTGCCAAGCAGTTCATTTTTTCTAAAAGTTATTCAGATAGTAAAACCGGGTTGTTGGCTATCTCAAATTATGTGTCCATTCCTCGATTACCCTGTAAGTTATTCATATTCCTTTAGTCCATAAGGGTCCTCAGGTCAAAAGAACCAAAAGGGTTTTCATAAAATTTAGTCCAAGTTGTGAGTATTGTTTTAATAGGATAAAGTGGTTGTGTCAGTATGCTGGATATATATGGTGGATAAGGGAAAACATTTTTAACCCACCCCATCCGTTGCGTAACATTAATTCTGTCCGAACTTTAGTTGCTCTTAAAAGGTTTCTTATATAATACAGAATAACAGGAAACATGGACCCTTTTGCCACAGCCCTTTGACTGAAGATCTGTACATCCACTGTGAGCCACCTCTATTTTACTTGTTTTGTTTTTAGTCATAAAATCTGCATTAACCAATTTTGACCACTGGAAGACAAAAACATAAAACACAACAATACAGCTCCTGGTATAACATGAGTTTGTGTCTGACAGGAACAGACTAGATCTTTGGTGCCAACCTGCCCTTCATTCGGGACTTATACATGTCCAGAGTCAGGAAATGGGCAGGTTACATCACTACACCCTGGACACAACCTCTGTTCAAACTTCTCTCTTCAGGTAGGAGCAATAGAACACTGCACACCAAAGAACAGCTTCTTCTCCGGTGAACAGTTCACACCTGTCACACAGTGTCAGAAACTATTCCTTAGAAATCACCCCAAAACACCAAACATCCACTTCACCAGTACATTACTTATTTCATACTTTACATACTCACTGTTTCTTCACGTTAATATCATCATTATCACTATCAATATTTATACTGTCATATACACCTACCTCATGTAGGTCTATGCAAAGCAACCTGTCACACTGATCATCCCATACTTATACCATAGATAGATAGATAGATAGATAGATAGATAGATAGATCTTATCGAGTCTATATTGCTAACAATAAGTTAGCTTGAAATCGAAAGTTAGCCTAGCCTACAGTGTCAGCTAATGATGAAGCGAAGCATGCTAAATGTCTACGTGGGGTTTACCTGCTAATGTTACCTAGCAACATGGCTGTCAGTGTTGAGCAGGTGTCCCATATTAAACTTTGTAAACCCCGCGGGTCGTTTGACAACACTTGCCGCTGTTTTGAAGACATTTTTCGGTATTCTCAAAGACTTCGCTGTCCTTCTGGAACAAATTTGTGTCCGTCTGCACAATAAAGAAGACTTATAACTCCTTTGAAAAGTCGCAGCTGTCTCAATTAAATCAAAGATGACGACCGGAAGTGACGTTTCTCTTCGCTTGTTGAAAATGAGGCTAAAAAAACATGCACATTACTGCACATAACACATTAAAAAAAAAAGAATTATTATTAATATTGGTTTAATTAGTAGTAGTATTAGTATTATTATCATTTTATTTTAATTATTATTATTAGTTATTTATTTATTTATTTATTTATTTATTTTATAGCCATAGGGGCAATAAATGTGGATCATACCCGTGTATCTTGGCTCTGTCCTGACGTAGTTCGGTTTTGGTTTAATGTTCACATGGATATGATAAAAATTTTGGGCTATGATATACCTACAGTAGATTATGCATGGTATTGTACCTAGGCAGCATGACAGGAGGAACTGTGTTAAGAGAGACAGATACCTACTGAAAATCTTGTTGGCAGCCTGTAAAAAGGCCATCAGGAAGAGATGGCACAAGACAGAACCACCAACACAAGATGAATGGCTGAAAGTTGTGAATAACATATATGATGTATAGGATAAATAGGTTTTGAGAGACAGGGCAATCCAGGCTTTTTTGTACATATTTTTGTTTGTTTGTGTTTTGTTTGGTACTCTTTTTTTTCGCTGCCTTTTTATAACATTTTGTTAAAACAATAAAAAATAAAGTGTTAAAAAAATGGACATAAATGACATAAACATGTAGAGTCTAAATATTCTGATAAAATAAAATTAGAAGATGTTTCATAGCCTTCTGTTATATAGATCAGCTTGGTCAACTTTGTTTGGGTAAACAAAAGAACAAAAGACAGGGAAACTGTAAAAACCCTTACTGTGCAACGCACTAAAAATGTCTGATTACATTCAGCTAGGTCCAGAGAACCAAAACACTGGGCTGAAAGTAGCCAACAAACAATAAATGTTGGTTTAAAAAAACACTGAACATAGAAATCAGTCACTTCTCTCTGGAATTTTCTCATGGACCTCGTCAAAGTGGCTGTAGCTGAGTAAAAAGACAGATGTATGATGTATTTGAGAGATAAACGAATCCTCATGTATGGTGACGCACAGATTTGCTTGTGTGGTTCTAATAGTTACTCCAGTGCAACATACCCAGAAACACTAAGGCAACCGCAGGTGTTGAGAGAAGGTATTAATTCTTCATGGAGCTTCAAGTGACCCAAAGGTATCTGTTTCAATCATAAAAATGTAAGTGGGTTTATTTTCAACAAATGACTGTACATCTATTTGGTGTTTTGTTCTTTGATGTTTTGTCGATGTGCCTTATAGACTGCAACTAGGTGCACACCAAATTTGGGTCCTTTTCAAGAGACATTTGCAGCTCATTGATGAGGGTGGATGTTTTCAGTATATGGCCCTGTATTGTTATAGTATAATATGGTGTTACCACAGTAAAGCTTCTTCTGTTCCCATCATCTGGTCCTGCAGCTCTAAGCTTTCCTACGTCTGGTCCTCTACTTTGCAGTTAACAACATCCATCCCTCAACGCAGCTGTGACAATGGAGTTGCAGGAAAGACAAAGCGCTCGTCACCCATCTGAGGTCTGTATGTGTCCATCTGGAAAAGACATTGGGACAAACAGGTTGTGGGGGGCAACTGGAGTCTCTCTCTCTCTCTCTGTCTCTCTCTCGAAATGCCTCCCAGACCTGGTGGTGTCTGTGACAGGCCCTCTCCTGGTGAGCTAGCCTCCATGATGAATGGCCACCTTTCCACTCTTTATCGCCCCACTAAATCATGCGCTTACCATGCTTTTATGACCAATTTTTGCTGCTTTGTTTTACTCTACCCCCCATTTTTGAATGAAACTCCAAAGGCTTCATTTTTTTGTACTGTACATCATATTAATCTTTGAGGGTTTATCATTGCATTGGTATTCAGGTGGAGATTTGAGATCTAGCTTTATTAATCAAATTCACTGAGACAAATGTGTCAGACCTTGTTTGGGCTGGAGAAATGTTCCACAGAAACTGCTCTTATCTAAAGAGCAGACATATCCAGAATATTTTATTTCATTTATTTACTGTTTTCTAACCTGTATCTGTTGTGTGGCGCTCTTTCATTTCTATTGTAATTCTGGAAAAGCGTAAATTATTTATGTGACTGAGGGTCACACTTGGAGCTGGTCAGAGCTCAGAGATTGCAGCCAGACAGTATGTCAGGGCAGGAGAAAAGGCCTGAGAAGAGACTGAGTTTTTTCCTCCTGAGGTGTGATAAATTACTATACAATGGACTTTGCTTTGTTTTTATGAATGTCCTTGTCTTTATGTGTACTGCATTCTGTGATGAATGCAAGATGCTGTACACACATTGCAGGCTTTATTGTTTTATTTTGACAAAATGTAAAACAAAATGAAAATGTAATGTTATTATAGCTTGTAGTTGTAGCAGTGTAGTTTGGTGTGTAGTTGCATATATGTAATCTTCACCATGGTTAGCTTTTGCTCTTCCTTTTTAAGTGTAGGAAAAACATCTTTTCCATTTCATATAAATGTGTAAAAGCCAATAACAAGTCTACAGTATGTAAGTCAAAGGAGTCAAACAAATGAAAGGAGGGTTTCTGGAGAGTTTTTACCCAAATACAGGACACGCTGGCAGTGGTGCCCCCAAGGTGATACGATCACTGGCCCTCACTGCCTTTAAGAGGCTTCGGCAGGTTCATTTTTTAAGCTAGTGAAAGTGTATCTTGTGAAACTAGGCAACCAAAGACATCCATTGGTGCCAACCATGTAGGCATAGCCTGTCAGGATGGGGGCTAAATATCACTCTAAATTTAGGCTACCTTTTGGCGAGGGATCAACTGGCATCGCCATTTCCCAAGGAGTCTCTTGAACTCCCACCTCAAGGTACCTGAATGAAAATGGGTCCTCTGGGTACCCATGAGTCTCTCCTGAACTTGAGAAGGGTTGTTCCAAGTAAATGTTTTGTTCCTTATAGTCAATGTATCCATTTAAAGTAAAGCTATATGTTTGTCTGTATGAGAAACAGGATAACCAGCCTATCTGAAGAACAATGAACTGTGTAACATATATAGATACATAACACATTAAAACATGATTGCTGTGGAACTCAAAATGTTAACTGTTTCGGTATTAGTTCATGCACATCAGGCAATTAGTCAAGTCAGGTCAACTTTATTTATATAGCACATTTCATATGACAAGCATAAACTCAATGTGCTTAAGATATATCATACATGACAAACCTAAAATATCATATAAGATAATAAGGTATTACATATGTAAAAACCAGCAGGACATGATAAAACCAAATAAAATAGGACGGCATTATTATTATCATTATTCTTAAAAAAGGGGAGACAATAACAATAATAACACTTAAAACAAAAAAAAATACACTTAATTACCTAAACCATTAAAACATTTAAAAACAATAAGAAGTATTTGAAAATCAACATTAATTGACATTAATTGTAAAATAAGAAACCAAAGTATATCAACTCTCCATACTTACATCATTTTCAGCTAACCTATATGCTACAACAGCATAAGCGAACTCTTTAATTTCAGTCAAGACTTTTAGTTTTGATTTAGTTTAGATTTTCAGTGGCCCCATATGGCCACCCCTATAAACATTTTCTGGGGGTGCCACTCCATACTAGGAAGTAAGCATATAAGCAGACAATCTTTCATTCAGGACAAAGAATCATGATCATGCCAACGCATCTTCGATATGTTTGATTAATTCAATAATAAATCAATTAACATTAAAAAAAAAGGATGCTCACATTTATTTAAACTAAAAGTTGTATGGATGTTGACCTGACACTTTTTCATTATCCGAGTAGGAAAGCAAAAAGCCAACACTGTTTAGGAGCAAACAAATAAATATCAAATAGATTATAGCTATGAAAGTGTTTTATAACTACCTTGGTGATGCAGTGGTTTAGTGAGCTTTGGCTGCTGCACAACTTTAAAGTGAGGCAGGTTTGCTCTGATATGTTGTACTCTATCTCCCCCTAGTGGACACAGAAAATCCTGTCCTCTCATCCTGGATGATGTTCATCTGTATGACTGATCTCCTCATCCACAGGGAATCGATTAAAACAGATGGACAGAATTAAATGTAATAGTTTTTGTTGTAACACATTAATATTACATTCAATCATAAGAAAATTGTTGAGAGTTTAAAAGGAGAAAATAAAAGTTTGAGAGCTGAAAACATGTGTAGCTTATAGTTGTAGTACACAGTTCATGGTGTAACATGTATTTTTTATATTGCAGGTGACGTTTTTAGATTCACAAGCCAGACAATCAATATTCATGGGTCATTTTTAACCCTTTCCTGATAGAAACTCACAGAGCACAGGCGCCTACTCTGCAGTCCTCATACCTCTTTGAGGTTTTGGTGATCTATCAATCACCTAAACAAAGCTTGAGTGTGCGAGCCACTGCCAGGGGAGGTCTGACCTGCGGCCTAGCGTGACATTCAAGGAAGGAGTGCTACTCACCCAGGAAATCCCATTACACCAAAGTATGATGGATATCAGTACGGGGAAAGCTCATATGTGGTCTGACATATAATTTGTAATAATTTGTAAAAAAAAAAAAAAAAAAAAAGGTATGACCACCACGTTCACCTTTATCCCTGTCTTTCACTTTTTCAAAACTCTGCCTCAATACACACACACACACACACACACACACACACACACACACACACACACACACACACACACACACACACAAATTATTTCATATCATTAAGATCTATAATATGATGTCATGAAATATTTTTTCTTCCTAAACTTGACCATCATTTTCCTAGATGCCATGGAGTTTACTCCTTTTACCACAAAGAGAATAAATATAAACTTATTTTCAATTAAAAATTATCTTATCTATGTTTGAGTTTTCTGAAGAATGCAGAGCAAATTGTTTTGCTAAGCCATAATGACTTTTCTGGAGTTTCACTAGTGACTGAACAGACAACCAAACTATCTCAAATACATGTGCTATCTGAATCAAAGAGATATAGATTAACTTTATTTGTAAACATGTAGTGGGACTCCAGCACTAATCAATAACACCAAAGATCTGATGGCATGCTCCAAGGGGCAAAGGTGAAAAATTGAGTGAAGTCCCTCTCCATCATGAAAGTAAAATACTCTATGGGGATGGGGAAAAAAAAAAAACAAAATGTAAAAAAAAAAAAAAAAAATAAGGCAAATGTCACCTTCACCCCCTGTGATGGCATTGTACAATATCACTTACCTTAAAACTAAAGGTAAGGTTAATCAGCCATCGTCCGTACTCTTATAAAGAGTCTCCCGCTGTGTTTGTTTGTGCTATATCACTCTTCTGTGCCGTATTGATTGTCCAAGGTAAGAGAATACGGTGTGAATGTGTGGCAAAAATTCGATAAGACATCCCAGCATGCAACCTTTGGACTTGACTTTTTTATTTTTTTGATGACATTTATCTTCCTGATAAAATGAGTTAGTCATGAATATATTACATGTTAGTCACATGTCTTTTCTCACAGGTCTTATCTGTTTTTGGTCTTCACAGTGAGTTTAACCTGTCTCTGAACTCTCCCCTGTGTATGCTTTACTGATAAGAGACAAGCAAATAGACAGTGGGGCCAGATTTCAATACTGAGTCGTCACTGAAGTGGACCATCAGGGAGCAGCTTGCAAAATCTTACAAGTGGCATTATGAAGAAGTTCAACACCTAGAGCAAGGTGTCAAACATACGGCTCAGGAGCCGGAACCAGTCCCCCAAAGGGTCCAATCCGGCCCACTGGATGACCTTGCACACCTAATAGTGATGCACTAAAAGGTTTCAGGAGCAAGTTAAACAGTGAATAGCTTTCTTCATGTAAAATGCTGCTTCAGAGGCTTTTCCAACCCGACCAATATTCAGTTCTTCTCTTTCACCTCAGTTTGGTGTGGTGATATAAGGATTACTACGCAGGAAGGGAAATGTACTGAGAATTATCTGCCTTTCCATCAAAATAAAAGCACCAAGCTAATAAAAATGCGGTGAAACTTTTTAATTTAAAGAATATAATTTACAAGAAAAGCCCCAAGCCATTAAGTTAACCTTTTTCTTTTATTGTAAATCGATGGTGCTCCAGAATTTAAAGTTTTACTTTGGTGAACACTTTTACTTTGGTGAATGTAGTGAATTCCGGATCCGCTCTCTAGACCGGAACCAGAATCCAGACAAAATTCAGAGTGAATGGAAACCAGGCTCTTCCCCATACGTGAAGAGCCTGGTGACGCGAGGCTAGATTGCAACCATTGCTTTTGAGGTTCCGTACTGCCACCCCGTTTAACCAGAGGCATTGTTGTATCTGTAAGTTGCCCTCTAGCAGTTTGTCAAAATAAAAGTCTTCTGCTGCTTTCATGTTTTTACTGAGGAGGGGTCAAATTCATGTGTGTAATATTTAGGGGGACATGTCTCCTATGTGTCCCCCAAAATCTATGCCTATAGCAGCACTTACTATTCTCAGAGAGAGAGCCATGTTGGAGATGCATCAAATGACTGATTTATCTAATGAATATTTTGTCGATTAATTGTTTGATCCACCAATTGGCCTTCACAATTTCCCAGAGAGGCAGCATGTTGGTGCAGTGGTTAGCACTGTTGCCTAATAGCAAGAGGGTTTCAGGTTCGTACCAGTAGTGGGGGAGCCCTTTCGTGTGGAGTTTGCATGTTCTCCCTGTTTCAGTGTGGGTTTTCTCTGGGTGCTCCAGCTTCCTCCCACAGTCCAAAGACATGCAGGTTAATTGGTGACTCTAAATTGGTCGTAAGTGTGAATGTGACTGTGAATGGTTGTCTGTCTCTATGTGTCAGCCCTGTGATAGTCTGGCGAACTGTCCACAGTGTACCCTGCCTCTCGCCCAATGCCAGCTGGGATAAGCTGGTAAGCCCCCTGCAACCCCTAACAGGATAAGTGGTTACGGAAAATGAATGAATGAATTTCCCAGAGACACTTTGCAATGATATGATAACAGCTGAGAAGCTGAAAACAGGTAATATATTGGCGTTCTTGCTTCAGAAATAATTTAAATGAAAAAATTAATAATCAAAGTAGTTGCAGATTAATTTTCTGTCCTTCAACTAATCGTTTCAGCAGTCTACATTAGTTTACATTCTGATCTAATTTCCTCCATAATCTTATCCTCTGTCATCATTATAATTAGGGCTCAGCTGAGTTGAATCAGGCCCTTTTCCTTGCCACTTTAAATGAAGAAGCTTTACCAACAGGCCGCTCTTCAAATCCAGATAACTGCAAGGCAAATGTATTCTAATCTCTTAATTCAATCTAACTGATCTTTGACCACAGAAAGCATTTTCCTTGTTAAATTGTAATCCCTAGCTGCTTCATCTCCCTAAACTAAATATGCAATTTACATACATTATAGCCTGCGGTCTGTACAGTACCAGCATCAGCACAGGAACACTGCACCATGAATGTGTATTTGATGGTCAGTGCTTTTAAGACAGACAATCCTGCAGCAATCAAACACTGGCAGGATGCAATTTAGAGTAACATGGAAGGAGAATAAATTTAAACAGACCGCTGAATGTAAAATTAGCCAGAGGAGAGTAGTGGACTTTGGCTTGCTGCTGACCTCTGACTGCTTTAATTAAATGGGGAGTTTCCTCCTCCTCTTGAGTAATAAGTAGCAGTGCTCCTCCGCGGCCCATGGCACTGGCAGCCACGTAGAGCAGTGATATCTTTACCTATAACCCTGCTTTTATTATCATCTCCACTGCTCCTGCCAGACCTATGAAACAGTGCTCAGCCGATTCCTAAAGGGCTGTAACTTCTCAATCAACACCTTGCTGCAAAGTTCTGTCCATGTACAAGGTTATTTCTGTTCACAGAGGTGGAAAAAGATTCATTATGTGCCTTCGCTGATGAAAGGGATCGTGAATGATCGTCTCTGTCAAGGTGCCTTTCTGCTCTTAACAAAGCTGATGTTCTCTCAGCTATGTGATCTGTCTCAGATGCTTGTGGGGCTTATTAGATTAGACTCAGAGGTATTTACTTATTCATTAGCAACCAAATAAAAGAGGTCCATGTCTTAAAGGTCATAGAGAATCCTACTCCCTTACATTGCTCATGTTTATCACTTGTCTTCTTTTCAAACTTTTTCCATTTTCTCCATATATTGTATCTTTATATTGACATACTTCCCACTCACCTCATCACTGTCACAGCCCGATGGAGGAAGGACTCACTGTTCCATACGTGCAGGCAGGGTCACAGCGAAACATTATGGTGCATCCAGCTGTGATGGCTGCAAGGCCTTCTTTAGGAGGAGCATTTGCAACAACCAGACTTACAACTATAGGTGAGTCAGCATGAAGCTTCCTCAGTACCACGGATCATTATTCACCTACATTCTTAACTATTATTCACATTCTTAACTATTATTCACTTACATATCTTAAAGGTCCAGTTTATAGGATTTAGTGGGCATTAGTGGCAGAGGTCTCTTCCTCTTCAAAACAAACAAACTAGGGGTCTCATTTATAAACATTGCATACGCACAGAACGAGGCCTGAAAGTGGCGTACACCATTTCCCACACAAATGTTGTGTTCTATAAAGGCAGACTTCATGGAAGAATCTTTGGCCGATGCTTACAAACATTTTGGAGATGGGAAATTGGCGACGCAGATGATCAGGTGGAAGCCTGTAGAAATTGTGGAATATTTTTTGGGGCACGCCATTTTTGGCTTTTGTCTGTACATACATTTCTAGTATGGATCATTGTACTGTCTTATAAATGAGACCCCCTGGTGACTACAAATGCTGAATAAAGCAGTTTCATGGATGTCAGAAATGGGCCACTCTCCCAGTACCTGCTGTGTGTGCTCACCCTTTTCTGATCCTGATGTTTAGATGGTTTTTACTGGGATCCAAATTATCCGCAGAGGTCTCCTTCTCTCCAAAACAAACCGCTATAAACACTGAATACAACAGTTCCACATTACAAATCAGTGTATTTCCTAGAGAGAGACAGGCTGCTAGCCCAGCACCTGCTAATGTTTGCTCTAACTAAATGTGTTTACCTTATTTCTGATCCAGACATTTAGGAAGTTTTCACCAGGACCTGAATTATCAAGTGATCTAAACCTGTAAAAACACTGAATAAATTAGTGTCAAGTTAAAAAAAATCTTTTTTTTTCCAGCATTGCTCATCACAGACGGGCTAGTAAATATGACGATCAATACAAAAATGCAAAAACCTGAAAATTGGAATGGCCCTTTTTAGAGCCAGTGTTGTGTTTGTCCATTCTGGGCTACTGTAGAAACATGGCAGTGCAATATGACAATCTCTGTGGTAGAGAACCGCTCTCTATGTAGCTATAAATGGCTCCTTCTATGGTAACAAAAACACGATGATTCCTTTTTTCTGGTGATTATACACTAAAGTAAACCTGTTTATTATATCATATTCAATCTCTGCCAATATGTTACCCTAAATCTTACACACTGGATCTTTAATATCCACCATCATATCACAGGTAGATCTTTGTTACAGCCACTATCCACCAGCAGAAATAACAATAATGCTGAAAATTCAAAACAGATGTTTATTCAAGTTGAAGTGACAGGTTATTCTGTGGTGTTAAAGTTATCACCCACTGTGAGATGTATCATAGGAGAAACTTCACCCCGTAATAGAAAAGCAACCTGAAGGTCCTTGTCACTGGGACCAGTCCAGGCATGGAAACAATATCATACATATAATGACAGAGGACTCTAAATCAATGGTGAGATATTGCTGTAGGGTCTTACTTTCCCATGTGAGCGGGTGATTGAGCCATCAGATTCTGTCATGTCCAAGCTTGCATTAAAATTGTGTGCAATTGAGTGCACGGTGAGTTGCCAGATCAATTCATGTAAATGCTCAAGTATAATATTAGTTGAATTATTTCTAAACCTCAAAATATTCAACATGTGTAATTTTCTTCTGACAAATATTAAAGGGGAACTCCACTGATTTCCAACATCAGTCTGTTTACAGGTGTTGTGGAGTACTACTGCATTTGTAAAAAAAAAAAAAAAAAGTTGTAAAGTATCTTGTGGCTTCAGTGGGAGCAGCGTGAAGTTTAATAAATTGCCTCAAACTATATCACTTGAGTCAGCATCAGTTGGGGCTGAAGAAAGAAGTGAGCTTACCAGACCTCTGTAGCCCGCTTCTCATTTTTGCTTGTGGCTAGTGGCTCAAGGTTACATTAGCTCCTGCCAATGGCTAGTGGATGGGTTGCATTATGGGTAATGTAGGCACCAGGTTTTGGGGGAGGAACGAAGAAGAATGCATAGAATGAAAAGACAATATCTTTGGCTCTGCTGCGTAGATTTTGAGCTTGTTTTTTTAAATGTGAGTCAGACAAAACGTGCAATGCTGCATCTGCGGAGCATTCTTTTAATATAATCCAACAGCTGTGTTAAATAGAGTGTGTGCATTTGTGTTTGTACACTGTGCGTTCTCAGATTCAACAGGCAGTGTACTGTGGACTAAGACAAAAAGAACCAGTGTCGTCACTCCATTAATGTTTCAAGACTGGAATTAGTAAGGGAAGTTATTGGAATACAATGCACCTTCAGTGTTTAAAATTTTAAAATGAAATGAAACCACAAGAACCTTGTATTCTGAACATGTCATGTCCACTTTAATGAAAAGATAAGGGATCAGGGGTGGTTTAATAGAGAGAAAAATATTTGTGTGTCTGCCTTGAGTAACAATGGGTGTGTTTATGTGCAGTGTGTACATCTTATCTTCTATTGACTCCCACACATGAGCAAGGAGATGCTATCAGAGGAGCCATGAATAGCCTCTACATAAATAATTAACATGGCTGAGCATAGGCAAATATTTGCTCTGCAGATTTCTGGAAAGATGTTGCTCACAACCCCCTGAAGTGGAGGCCAAGGCTACTAATTTAAATGTTTACTTCGCTAATTCGCCTGGTTTGCATAACATGCTGTAATATCACTTTCAAATGAAGCCAGGAGTGCAGCTGTGGTAGAAACACATAAGTAAAGCATTAAACAAGACTCCTCCGGCAGCCAGTCATTTTGTACTTTTCCTCCGAGCACGCTCCCTGAAACTGTTTACTCCTGATGTTCCACAGAAGATTCATTTGGGACATTGTCATGCAGGACCATGTCAGTGGAGCGCAGAGGGCGCCTCCCGCTCCTTCTCCTCCTCTAGTTTGATTAATACGCTCCTGATTGGTTGCTGAGAGGACAGCTCTGATGACTGATTACTCCGACACTCGGCCCTGTTGTCTGACTTTGTAGAGCCATATTGGAATCAGTCTGGGGCCATCCAGATTGCTCTGTTTCTAATGACTCTCGCAGAGGGGTCATCAACATGTGATGACATCTCTTCCACTAAACATAATCCACACCATCAAGCATCCAGGCACCCACGCCCACTTTTTATTGTCAGCGGCAAATATTAGAAGCTTCTGTCAACATCAGAATATCAAATAAAAATATATCAAATAAACACAGGTCTACGGGATGAACAGGATTTAAACAGTTTCTACAACTTTGTACTTCATACTTAAAAGGATGGATCAGAAAATATTGTCTCTATATTTATCTTCACAATCACTGTTTTTTTTTATCAGGGAGAAACTTTGGGTGGATAAGTAATAGAAAGGAGGAGAAAAATGAAGAGACAAAGAGATTAGTCACAGCATTTATACACCCAGGATAAAATGTAAGACACACTTTTCTACCCAATCATACCACATCGCCACAACTCCCCACTACTACACTACTACTACTACCATCCTAAAACAGACACACGTCAGGAGGCTCCTGAAAAAAGGGATTTTCTTTCTAATTTCTGCCACATTTGCGTAGTAGGCAATATTTGGCATGGCTAATGTTAGCACGAACAGCAGCTTCAATGTCACAGAGAATAGAGGGACTTTGTGGAGGCAAAGAGTAGGTCTTTTCTTTCGGGAGATGTTTGCAGCCGAGGCGAGTCGAGAAGTGGAGAGCAGAGGTGAAGTCTGGAGAAGCCAAGAAACTTCTCTGATGGTTCTTTCCTCTCTTTAATCTCCAGCTGTTCAGAATGAGAGAGACTGCATCAGCACTCACAGAGCCAAGGGACAGACAGTGGGTGCTCTGTCCATCGGCGTGCTTCTGTGGGCAGAGGCCAGTGTGCAACAGGTGAAACGCCGTTGCTCAAGATCTCAGATAAAAAGTTCTGCATCAGGAGTTAACCCTTATATTTCTTAAACATGCCAGCCAAAAATCCCTTACCTGTTTCTGAACATCATGTGGATTAAGACCAGAGATGAAGATACATGGTACATTTTAGACAGGCAGCCATTAAACTGTGTGGGGAGTCTAGCTGTGGGCTGGATTCAGTTACTTCTTAGAAATAACAAAATAGTCGAGGGACCCCATCTAATCATAGCCCATTTAATTGCACCACTAGGTCTGGGATTGTGTGCCGATGTTCAGTTACCTTCAAATGCATAATAACAACCAGATATATGCTTTTCCATGTAAAAGAAACGCACAGAAATAAATTAGATGATTGGTAAATGAGCCACTACAGCACATACTACTGGGATTGTGTGGTCTCCATCCAGCATTGTTTACCCCAGGTCCATGAAAAACCTCCTCTACCTGCCTTGTCTTGCTTTAACCTTCGCAGCTCTCCGAGTGCCAAAGCACTCATACACCTAGAAGCATCATCACCTTCCTCATCCCCCCATTTATCTCCGTCCACGCATACACACTCACACACCTTCTGGAAAGGTTCATTCCCACATTGCGGTATCACCTGAGACCATTGTGAACTCACATTATGCTTTGCTATTCTCAGTTACCAGCTCTGGTCTCACCTAGGAGTCATGACATCAACACCAAGAAGACAGCCTGCGTGGGAGACGTGTACCAGTCCATGAAGCAGCAACTCCTCCTGCTGGTGGAAGGGGAAAAACACATTCCAGAGTTGTGTACCCTCCCGATGGAAGACAGGGTACAAAGAGGACCAAATACCTAAAGAATTTAAGATTCTGTCAGTGCAGAAGAATGTAACAGGAGCTTTGTACTTTGTTTCACACAGTGTTTGCATTTGTCAGTTCAGGTTTTTGGTATGTGACATGAAGCCTGTGTGTGTTGGTGTGTAGGTCTGTTACAAACCCAATCTGCAGAACGTCTTTTCCTCGAGGCAGCAAGACGCTCTTTATCTTATTACAATCTCATTCTTCAAGGAAGAAAAGATAAAGCATTTTTGTAGTTCACCATCATTTATGTGCCAAGGTTACTATTTGATTTAAAGGGACAATAACCCCAAAATCAAAAATGCATATATTCCCTCTTACCTGTGGTGCTATTTATCAGTCTAGATTGCTTTCTTGTAAGTTGCTGAGTGTTGGGAATAACGACTGTAGAGATGTCTGCCTTCTCTCAAATATAATGGGTGTAGATGGCACTCGGCTTGTGGTGCTCAAAGTGCCCAAAACATACATTTGAAAACTTAACAGCAATGTCTCTTTAGAAGTCATAACCTGCTTAAGATATCTTGTTGTAAGCAATTTCATGTAGGAACTATTTTCTCTCTACCAGACTACACCCACTAACCACATCACCATGCACAAGGACGTGTGCATCTACATCCAGCAACAGCCAGAAGAAGATCAGGGATGCAGCCTTTGTCAGTTATGCCCCAAAGCTGTGGAACACACTACCTGCAGATATCAGGGAAGCTAGCTTGCTAAATATTTTTAAAAGAAAGCTAAAAATGTATCTGTTCACTTTAGCATTTAACTCTTGATACAGGTCTGAAACTCTTTCTTTTTACGCTTCACGCTGTTGCAACTTTGTGCTGCATTTCTTGTTTGAGAGGTGCTATATAAATAAAGTTTTTTATTATTTTTATTACTGCTTGCTCACCTAGCACAACTGAGCTAGCTAACTTTACAGCTCAGCTGAGGAGGATGCCATTAATGTTTACATCTAGCACTGGCACAAGCCTCTTGTCCATGAGTAGATGCACGCTTCCTTCTGTGCAATAATACAGTTGGCGGGTTTAGTTCAGCAGAAAGAAAATAGCTCCTACATGAAACTGCTCACAACAAGGTCTGTGGAGTATCTTGAGTAACCGAGTCATGATTTCAGAAAAGAGACAATGCTGTTGAGTTTTTCAAATGTTGTTTTTTTTTAGCTATAATTTACATTTTTTTTATTATATTTATATTCTAGAGAAAGCAGACATCTCTACAACCACTTGGCAGCTCATACCAAAACAATCTATATTAATAAATAGCACTACAGGTAAGAGGAAAAATATGTATTTTGGGTTGAACTGTCCATTTAAGTGTTGCAGGTATTTACAGTAATCTTCATGCTGAAATATCTTGCATAAGAATGGATGTGTTTATGTTTATTGAGCAGGCAACGACTCTGTGATCCCCCTGAGAGGTGCAGAATTACAGGTGTCTATAGTGGCTTTCAGAATCCAGGAGGAGCTGGTCAAACTTCACAGACAAAGAGTTTACTTTCCTCAGAACCATTGTTGTCTTTGCCCCAGGTCAGTCCAGTCAGTCTGTGAGAGTGAGACAGTGGATTGTAATTTCAGTTCTGCTACATGTCCTCATCCATCGCACCAGACAAAGAATAACTTCTTTTGATGTTCTCTCTTGTGTGTGTTTATTTCCCTTGCCTTTTGCATCCTTAGTTTAGTCTGAGTTGTCTGGCTTCAGCATGTTTCACTGAGATTTCTCTAATGCTATAATATATAGCATGTGGTGAGCTTCTTGACAGTCAGGTGGCTGCCTGCTGAACTTAATGGCCCATTTACCTGAGGCAGAAGCAGTAGAGGCAAGCTGGGGGACCAAAGGGCCTGAGGACTGGATTGATTCAACTCTGCCCCACAGCCTTGCAGTGATAGCCTCCATAAAACTAGGCTTGGGATTATTGCAGAACTTTGATTTCTTTTCAGTCATCACCATTAAAAAGTTTCTACTTCTTTCTTACTGTGAAAAACACTACTGTACCTATACAGGATGGAGGGAAACTTCTCCGTTCTGACTACAATTAACGATAACAAAGCTCTTCCACAATATAAAAGTAGTTTACACATACATGGGACTATACTATGTTTCCTGCTGATATTTTATTTCAAATGATAATACTTTGGCTTGATGATTTAACGACATCTCCTATTGGCTAACAGAGCAAAACAAAGACTTCTGTAGTAGTAATAATTATTTATCTCCTGAAACTAAAGAGCTAAATCCCATTTTATGAACTGGAGCTAAAATTACCCTGTTCTGTTTTCCTACAGTCTGCCAGAAAGGAGCCTCTTGATGGTTTAATTTTTCCCCCATCTTAATAAAACTGCTTGCTTTGGCCAGAAAATAAATTCTTTTCTGATTTAAAAATAACAACTTACAGACTTCAGGAAACACTCTTGCCCAAGACTAGATGCTGGATGTGAGGGCCGTGTAGAGATCTATAACGGGATTTCAACTCATTACTACATTATCTGTCATCTTATATGGAGAAAAGGAAACTTACAATGGTATACTGGCAACTGCAAAGGACTCCCTCAACATAATTGGCTGATACTCTGATTAATCACTGTTAAACAAAAATGGTGCAATAACAGACACTTCTTAACTTCTGTGCCTGCAAAACATTATACTCACATTTTTATTGTCATACGTAATTATAATACAGTGCAATTAAACCTTATCTCTTTGTTTCATTCATGTCTTTTTTACTCATTACACAATTCTTGTCTTCATGATCTTATATGAATGAAGTCTTGCCCTTCTTGAGCAATGTCAGTGTTAATCATTCCCTGATTCCCTGACATTGATAGCCTTTTGTTGACTGGGTGCGCTCTCCTGCTTCGTGTATGTCCTCTTACCTTTGTCTCGCAGACTGTCTGGGTTCGGAGAGTTCTCAGGTTTTTCGACATCTGCGTTTCCAGGCCCATCTGCTGCTAAAAGAGGCAACCTGTGAGCAGCAGGGGAGATCTGGGGTGTTCCTGCCGATCCTGCCTCCCCTGCAAAGTGTGGCCTGGCAGATGGTGGAGACTCCACGTAACACAGCTGCTGGGTGAAAGCAGAAGAGACAACCTGCTGCAGGAGGGAAGGAGCCATAAACAGGACAGGGACTGCGTACAGGTGGGAGACACTGTTGCAGAATGTACTAGCAAGAAATGGATTGAAAATGCAAAGTATGTTAATTTTTAACGGCACTGAGTTTGTGCTGGTGTCATAATCAAGACTCTCTCATTATGTAATTGTATGTTTACACTGAGCTCTCACAGCAAAAGGAGCAAAGAGCTTCACCTACACACTTCAGCTTTCTCATCTCTCACGTTTCAACATGTGAGTATTTACAATTCAACCTATCACAAAAGTTTTGAACACACACACCACTATAAAGCACTGTATATCTAAGCAGCATTTACTTTTAAATGAGCAACAATGTAGATGATTTTCAAGTCTAACTGTCTTTCACCATCATACTTTGTTGACATGAAATTGAAATGTATTGATAGACACTGAACCCTCATGTGCTAAATGCCACTGCTGATGTCTGTCTGTCTCACACAGCTCTTTCAAGTGGCTTCCCTGCTGCCCCCACAGACTGGCACTGAGGTGTACAGACATGGTGATGCTGCCAACTGGCCCACGGCATACCAGAGACACCTATCCACACCAAAACACACCTCAAGGACAAAAACAACCGCGGAGTGGAGGGGTGTTATGAGCATGAGACAGAACACAGACAATCATATAAACACACAGCCACATATTTACACATTGTGTGTTCCTCACTACTGGGGGAAAACTTGTTTTGTTCACTTGGACCAACAAACGTTATGCCACAACAATCCTTCATTTAATAATACATCTTTGTATCCAGTGTTGCTCTTTTGTATGAAACAGAATATGAATAAAATTTGAGTATTATTTCATACAGGAACACATGAAACAGAATTAATAACATTCAACACATCACAAGGATAAATAAAAACTTGGAGCTATATCTGGAAAGCATTTAAAATAGAACTACTGACATATGCAAATAAGTTTACATTGCACTGTGCTATACTGTAACTAAGCATAAGCATCTCTCATTCCTATCACATCCAGTGTGATAGACCTGGATATGGAGCTGAAGCGAATGTCCCAGAACCTGCCAGCAGAGGGTGCACAAAGCCTGCTCAGAAACACATTTTTTGGCCCCTGTGGGTCAAGCTTGTCTCTGCAAATAAAGACCTTGACTTGTGTGGTCAAAGGTTTGTACTGTCAGAATCTAGAAATAGTTGTATTTCAAGTACCATGGCCAAATTGGGTTTACTGCAAGAGTCAGTTCAGTATAATGAGGATTTAAGTAAAAAACAATCTCATAAGTGACATCAGTCATAAGAAAACATGCACTATCACAAGCTATCCTCATCCTGGTGCGGGATGAGGGTGCTCAGCTGCGCAGTGACCCAGAATGCCTGCAATGATGCAATATAACCTGACGACAAAAGTGTGTTTTAGATAATGACACCATGTCTCTGTCTAGCTACTCAGTTTGTTTTTACATCTAATTACTGAATCCCTAAAATAAAAGAGACCGAAATCTGTCCTTTATTCCCCCCTGAAGCCGATGGCAACCATATCCACAACAGAGCGTATAATCTAAACAAGATATTGAATGTTAATTCCTCCGTTCTTAAGACTGAGCATTCATGCTTTCTTGAAAAAATACTCATGCATCACAGAAATTAGCTAAAAAGTGACGTCTTCTCTTTCCATTTTAGACGGTATCAGGTCTGTGACATTCAGCCTGAACCCAATCAGTGGATGAATCTCTGCTGTTGAAATAAGTTATATAACCAATCAGTGGATGAATCTCTGCTGTTGAAATAAGTTATATAACATTATATAATCCCATAAAGCTAAGTGGTTTAATGTAATGGGGGGGGGGGGGGGGGGGGTTTCTCTACAGACGGGGGAAGTCTTCTGAAAGTTTACATTTCACTGACTGGCATATACAGTTTGTGCTTGGCTTGCACTCTCGTCAGCCGCATACAAAGCATTAGCTCATATAGAGCAGCCAAATCCCACTCAATGGAAGAAAGACAAATTGCTGTGGCAGTGGGACACCGTGGAGGACAGCATGGACAGACAGATTAGATCGAGATGAGCTGTACAGCAGCAACATAATAAAATATGACCTGCACCTCAGGATAGAATATTTATGTAGTACATTATAGTATTTGTAAAATACTTGTGGAGAGGAGTATCAGAGTGGATTTATTGTGGCAGGAAACTTTGGCAAGGAGTTAGACAGTGTCAGACACTCCTTTTAGTGTCTGTGATGGGGGAGTCATTGTCTTGTAATTCATTCATGTGTGGGAATTTCTATCTGTCTGTGTTAGCTTTGTGGTTGACCTTTGACCTGTCATACGGTAGGTGCTTCCCTGCTATCTATCAAACGCATGCTGATAAAGGCTCCATGCTGTCATGAGCCAGAGGATCAGATGATCTTTTTTTTTGTGCTGGCAGCATAGGTCGGCTTACTGAGCACAGAGGCCCAATGACACAAGGGCCACCCTGGCCTTCATCTGCAAAATGTCACACTGTAACACTTACCAACCAGGAAGAGACCTAAACTAACCACAAAGAGATGCAAAGGAAGTGCAAAGAGACACAAAACAACTAATTAAGACACAAAATGACCTCAAAAAGACACAAAACTTTCTTCTTTCTCCTGTGTTTGAGGGGTGTTGGGACCTTTTGCATATCTGTATCCAGGGGCCCATTTTCTCATAATCCACCCATGCCTTCAAGGTGTTCCCAAAAGGCTGGTCGAAAAGATAGCAGAGCTGTAACCTCTTCTACTCGTTGCCCTGAACCGTCCTCTTCCATGTGCTCCAACTGGCCTCTTTTTTTTTTTTTTTTGACACTTTCCTGGACACAAATTCAAAAATGGAGAGCTGATCGTTTTAGCTTGCTAATCACAGGTCTGCCTGAGATTTAGGTTAAGAGGTCCGTGTTGACCTGCACTCGCCATCAGCAGGAGAGGGGGGATCAGGAGATAAAATCTTTTCACTATTTCCCCGTGTAGGAGTAAAACTTGGAAACAGAAACATGGAAACATTTTTCTGTAAACAAATTTATGCCTCTTGAAATCTTTGTTTCACACCACCAAAAAAATACGGCAGGATATGACATTTCAAGGGCTCCTTTGAAAAAGAGATTTATAATACCTACAGGGTAAATAAACTAAAGTAACTTCAACTATAACGTTTCTGTCCCTGAGGGGAAACTTGTCTTGCAGCCAGGTAAAAAAAAGAGACAGAGAAAGCACAGCGACAAAGGCATCTGATACAAAAAACATTTTAACAATAAGTGAAAATCAGAGACCCAGAGTATATCATCCCTAAAACCATCATCATCATCAGCCTCCAGTAGTTAAAAGGGTAACTAATCATCAGTTAGGTCATCGTGACCATTTAACAGTTTGCTGGCCTCAGAAATAAAGGATTTATTCAGCCTGTTAGACCTGGCTCTCGGGGGTCTAACTCTGCAACTGGGGGGTAGGGGCTTAAATTCTCCATGCAGAGGATCAAGAGGACGTTGTAAAATATCTTGAGCCGTAGAAACTGCTCTCTTGCAGACAATATTAGACAGATTAGACAGTGTAACACCACTTATCTTACTGGCCACTTTAACAACATGTCATGTCATGTCATGTTACTCAGAGGGAGTAACATAACAAGATTCCCTAAACCTTTCAATAAATGTACCAAAATGACCAGAAAAGGCTACTGAAACACTTTAAAGTATAAGAAGCTTATATGGCACCAAGGCCTCCAAGGCCCAATAAAAGAAAAAACCTGCACTAACTAAAAAAATAAAACTAACTTAACCTATAGAACCAAACACTAGGACAATGTTACGCTCCCTGACTGGAGTGGAGCAAAAATAGAAGGCAGAGAACCCCTACAAGGCCTCCCATAGGTCACCAGCTACTCAGCATGGAGGCTTCATACTGATTAAACCAGTGGTTACTAACTGGTCCAGCCACAGGGTCCAGATTTCTTCTTAATCATTAGTTCAAGGTCCACACAGTTTAATACATTCAGCATCTTACTTACATTTGGCTATGTCGTTGAGCTTGTTTGCTGTCTCTGTGAAGTAGCTGTTGGTTAGTCACTCATTCTACAGCAGGGAACAACACTTCAAAATAAAAGCTCTGTGCTGGAAATTCACTGCACTTCAAAATAAAGTGTGTTTTTTACAAACTTGACATGTTTGCAAATCACTTGCAATCCATTCAGAATGGGCCCGCGACCCTCTTTTGGACTGTGACCCACCTGTTGGGAACCGCTGGATTAAACAAAGGTTAGTTACTACTAGTCTATCAAAACACAGAGCTTAACCAGAAAAAACACAGCAACAGCCCAACAAACAGCTCAGTGGCCAGAGGCCATGAACACTGGTCTTGGGGGTTGACATACTGCTCCGTTGACAATTGGATGCAGGTCAGGTGTGGGTGAACAGCCATGCAGCTGTGGGTGATTCAGGAACTCAAAAAGGGCGTGGGGGACCTGGAATGCAGTGTGTGGGTGAGAGGGAGAGACAGCTGTCTCCAAACAGAGGCCAGAGAAAGTCAGTGGATGTAATAGATTACCAAAGCCAGTGAGTGAGAAGGTGATGACTAACTCCAACGTGGAGCTGTAGAGGAGCGCCATGAGTTCAGTGCACACATCAAACCAGCTGAACTTCAGGGGGTAGTAAAGTCGTTATTGGGGTTTTTACAAGCCACTGAGTTGCTGAGAGCATTGTCGCCTCACAGCAAGAGGGTTCCTGGTTCGAACCTAGGGCAGCGTGGGTTTTCTCTGGGTACTCCAGCTTCCTCCCATAGTCAAAAGACACACAGGCTAGGTTAATTGGTGACATGAATGTGAGTGTGAATGGTTGTCTGTCTCTATGCGTTAGCACTGTGATAGTCTGGCAACCTGTCCAGGGTGTACCCTGGCTCTCGCCCAATGTCAGCTGGGATAGGCTCCAGCCCCCAAGCGACCCCCACCAGTTTAAGTGGTTATGGAAAATGAATGGAAATCTAGATGACTAGATGTTAACACAGACCAACCATCAGTATCTCAGACTGATGCTGTCAATGTTATCATTATTAAAGTGCAGGTGAGGGACTGTACTTGCTCTATCAGATCAGTCTGAATTTTCCAATGATTTGGCCTTCGATTTGTTCATTGTTTGGTCATCAAAGTTGTAATTGCTCTCTAGTTTACTAAATGTTCCTCAGATCACACAATGTGCCCACTCACCCACCACCCAAACAGTTAATTAGGCTTTTTAAACAGGAACATGAGAAAGTTGCAAACGGGCACCTTGTCATACTCATGTTACAATGTTTGTCGCTGTTAATAGGTTCAACAGTGATACTGCTGTGATGTTTCCTTCCCAGAGGCCTGCTGTGCTGGCTGTCTTATTGATCTGTCAAGCTCAGCAGAGAGCACCGTGATCAGTGTTAAAAGCTGTACACTCAGCTCTCAGCTGTCAATGTTGTCCTCCGCATCCTGGATGGAACGAGTCCAGGGGCAGGGGTTCTGTCTCTACTGACGATGTTCTTTTACACAACGATACACAAACTCTTCATACTAACAGTTCCTCTTTCTGCTTCACAGGCCAGCTGTCTGTTGTGAATGTTTGAAACAGGACGCTGCCAAACATCTTGGAGCTCCTTGGATATCTGCTCGAGTATAAATATTACACAATCTCAGAGTGCTGGCCACAGACCTGTTTGATTCTGTCTACTGATGGGTATGAAGGGTTTAGCTACACCACAGTATTATTGGATTATGCTAGTGTGGAAAGAGCGGGAAAAACTGACATCATCAGATCAGAGGTCATAAAAATCAAATTTGCATCTGGCAACATTTAGGCCAGAAGAACTTCTGAACCTTGATGATGTGCACCACATGAAACAAGTGAATGGTGAACCATATATATCACTTGAAAACCATCTTTCAAAATATACTGAGAATAGAACAAAAGAATTCTGCAGTCACTCACATTTAAAAACAATATTGTGCAGACTCGCTCCCGCAGCTAAGTATAACAATGGAAAATATTTCACAGATGACAGTCGGGTACACCTTGTTGTTGTTTTTGCAAAAATTCAAAACTTCAAAACACATTGAGGCTGGAAAACTTACTTTCCATCTCATTAATCAATTCCCTCCTTGAGTAAGATATTTCTGAAAACCATATGGACCATGGAAAAAGGCTTCAATATTTGTACAAGTGGAATATATATTGCACTTTAATCTTATTTCATAGACTACTTTGCAGTTTGCAGAAAGGCCTAGTTTCTATCAAGTAATTAAGAAAATGCATCACAATTTCCTAAAATGATGTAGTTTCGATTGACCAATTTCAGCAATCATGATAAATATCAAAATATGTCAGAGCAACTTAAAGTGACAGATACTTTAACAATGGCTCATTTGATACCATGCCACAGCCTTAAAGGAACAGTTTGTTAGATTCACAGGGATTCTGTGGCATCTAGCGGTGAGGATTGAAGATGGCAACCAGATGAAACTTCTGTTCATTGTTTGGGAGGTTTTTACCAGGAGCCAAATTATCCACTGAGGTCTCATCCTCACCAAAACAAACAGACCAGGGGATTAGGACCAGTAAAAACCCTACATAAAGCAGTTTGCATTACAAATCATCGTTTCTTTAACGTGGGTGGCTTATCAGAAATGGGACGCAAGCCAAGCACCTGCTGATGTGTGCTCACCATTTTTTCTCTGATAACTTAAGATCCAGATGTTCAAGAGGTTTTTACTGGGAGCAGAATTACCCACAGAGGTGTCTTCCTCTCCAAAACAAATTGACCTGGTGATTTAAACTGCCAAAAACACCAAATAAAGCAGGTTTAAATGAAAAGATCTGTGTTTTTCCCACACTGCACGTCACAGTAGGGCTGCCAACTATGGTGGCTTCTGTGAAAAGGCAAAAACGCAAATGGCCCAGTCTAGAGCCAGTGTTTAGTTTGTCCCTTCTGGGCTGCTGTAGAAACATGGCAGTGCAAAATGGCAGATTCTGTAGACGAGGACCAGCTCGTAGATATAAACAGCTAACAAAAACACAAAAGAAACATACTTATCACATTATATTCCATTACTGCCAGTATATCCCCCTAAATCCTACACACTGGACCTTTAAAACGTGGGCAAAGTAGACCAAGAAGTGAGGGAAAAAGAGATTGAACCTGTGAGAGAGAAAACAGAATCAGTGGATCAACATTTGCTGCTAGAAGGCTGAAACCTTTGTACGTCAGGAGTGAATGAGATGACTGTTGTTTGGATTCTTGTCTGGTGCCCAGAGAGGCAAGAAGATTCACAATACCTCCAACAGTGGGATGAAACCTGGTGCTGCTGAAGCACTGACACAAAGGTACAGTTCAGTTCAATCAGGGATTTTTCCATATGAACTCTTCCCCTCTCTCTCACTGTAGAACACATATCGAGACAGTAAATGCTAATGGTCATAAAGATTTATCCGATAATAAACACTTCAGTTAGCTGGTAAGGAAACACAGTATGTGTCTTTCTGCCCAGTCGGGTCAGCGAAGTCCACCATCCAGACGTTTTCACTGCCCTCTCAGGTAGCAGAGACAGACAGCAGTCTTCTTTGTGTTATGGATTTATGACTGGAAACCGCTCCACCTAAATATAGCCGTGCAGAGAGCTGCTTTCACCGTGGTCTGAATTTCAAACAGGGACCTGTGAGGAGAGGTAGCACTTCAAGTTTGAGCCTGAATGTTCAACTCTGGACAAATTAGTTTAATTATTACTGACAGAAAAAAAATCTTTGAAGGAGAGGTTGCTTTTTGAAGTACAAGTAGGAAAAATATGGCAGGAAAATTGGGGAAGATAAGATCTGCTGTCAACCCTCCACAAATCACCCTGTTGAAGAGAAATGCGGTCACGTTTTACCCTTCAATTTTGAACGTGCAGCCAAACAAGAAAGCGTGCATTCAACACTGGAATGAATTCGTATTGTTTGCCGACTTGTAGACGTAACCGGGACAAGAACAAAAGGAATGTCTGCTTCAAGTACTCTCAGACACTTAAGTGTACTGTACTGTCCAATAAATTTTGTACCACTTAAGCAATGGAGACAGACTAAAACCGGGATGCGCAAATTCAGACGTCAGCATTAGATCAGTGAACCATAAAGTTCAACTATAAAGTGATCCTCACTAAAGCTACACAAGCTCTGTTGTCCAGATCCAATTTATAAGATTACCTCAAAGCCCCCTTATCTTAAACATACGAGCAAAGTTTTAAGCACCATTTTATGAGACGTCCGTCTTTGCTTTAGGTATACTAAGTTTCACAAGACTTTACAAATGTACAAGGCTTTCCAAGCCGCATTATGCAACAAAGTAAACTGAGAAAACACAATCTTTATGCTCCAGAGACGCCACAATACTTCTGGTTTGAAGAGAGGAGAAGACCCTACAAGTCTGTGCTACTATCACTATTATCATTTGAGTAGTGCTATTACTGTAGTTATGTTGCTGTGATGACATAACAAGCCAATAGAGGTCATTATAGATAACCACTGATAACAAAGGTCCTGATGTAATCTTGACAACCCTGACGTCTGACCTTCTATATTGTCTGCTCAGGGTAAAACTTAAATAACTGCACTGGTGAAAGTCTTTTCAAAACAACATAAACAAACTAATTGATCGAGGCAGCGGTAGACCAGCAGCTCCCATGTTCAGCAAGGTAAAATTACTGTTCTTGTCAATGGAGTCTGGCTGGAGACATTAGATTACGTTTCACATCTCGTTCAGCTCTCCATCAGAAAGGGCTGTCTGTTTGGGAAGCACTGAGCATACACTGGATGAAACCAGTGAATCTGCCATTTTGCACCGACATTTGGGAGAATTTTTCCTCAAGGGCTTTCTACCAGAAAGGCTTTCTAGGCTCTCTAGGTTAAGGTTGGATAAAAAACTGGGGTTTGGGTTAAAATAAATAGAGTTCTGTCAGAAAGCGCTTCCTTGGAGAAAGCCTTGAAGGCCAACTTCTACCATGTGTGTTAAATGAGACTTGGATTAATTTGCATTGGTTGTGTGAGAGTTCATAAACTGGTGTTTTGCTGTTGTTAAAAACTGCTGTAACTTCACTTCATTTTCTCCATTTTGGATTCTTCGCTCACCAGAAGATGAGAAAAAGAAAGTTTTTTTTTTTTACAAATTCAGTGTAACATTGGGTGACTTGATATTCAAATGGTAATCAGGGGTGTGAAGTATCTCTTTTGAAGCAGAAGTAGTAGGAAAAAATGAGGAGGAAAGAAAGCCAAGCATTTGGAGGACACACACAATTGCTCAAACCCCACACTGTTCTCATGCCCTGTTTGCATATATAACTGTTAAAAAATAATGCACCAGAATTCATATATGTGACCAAAGCGCTGACAGGAATTTAAAGGAAGTAACATATTGGGCTCTAGTTTCGCAGACGGGGGGCAGCGGAGGCGCAGCGCACCTGCGCTTCGCCCACTGGGTGTGGCCAGGCGGATTTTGTAAATTTGGCACACTGTGCACCCTGGCGCAGCTACTCCTCTTTCCCACCTCCGTCCCTCCTACCGGCGCAAGTCGGAAAGAAGGAGGAGAGAAGGCGTGGAGTGGGTTTTACACAGCCCATTCACATCACACCAATCAAATGAGCCCCTCTCCTCGCCCTTAAATGCGCCGCGCGAAGGCGTAATGAGAGTTTACTCAATTCGCCATGGCGGAAGAGAGCGGCAGCGTCAGACGGCCAAACTTCTCCCAGGAGGAAACTG
>NC_065506.1:24727633-24739994 GCF_006386435.1 Epinephelus moara
ATTTAGATTTAGATTTAGCATTTAGATTTAACATTTAGATTTAATATTTAGATTTAACATTTAACATTTAGGTGCCACATTTAATATTTAGATTTAACTATTTAATATATTTCTAAGTTAACAAATATTGCTGTAAATGTGGTAAAAGGTGACATTAAAAAATTCACAACACTTTTTTAAACATTGTTTGAAGCTAAATGTGGCAAAATGTTGATGTTATTTTCAGCGTGAGCCACTTTACAAACGGCACCCCATAGGTACAGGGGGCGGTGAGAGGATGAACTGCAAAGAAGTCCTACTATGACAACAGCTGTTTTATCTTGCAGTGATTGTGTAGTAAGCAACAGAATTACAGCGTTCAAGTTACGAAGTAATCTACCAGTACACTTGCAAGTATTTTATTGTTGCACACAGACTCAGGCAAACCATTTGCTTTACATCTCGCCCAAGATTTTCACACACCCAATGGAACGACGGACTATGTGGCCAGCTCAGAAGTTCAGAAATGACTCTGTGTGCTGTGAACAAGAACCTAAGATGTTAAGATGCTTCCTGAGTGGAAACAACCTGTTCAGCAGTTCAGAAACTGTCCTGACTGACTGGATTTAACCATTAATACCAATACTGCATGAGAAATCGTAGTATAACTGTATACTTTACTGTTGTGTGGTTGTTCTACCCTGTTCATCGATGAGGAATAACCCTTCACACATGATTGAATGATATGTAAATCCCAGATATTACTGTGGAAAAACAATTTAATAAGACCACACTCATCTTGAATGCCTAGCCTGAGATAAGCACAGGCAATTCCAAGTTTACAATCACCCTGTCTAAATCTGACATATCACTGCAACAGATCACATCCATATTCTGCAGCTCGTAAGCATAATTACAGACGCAGTTGAAAAGGGGGAGGGTTACGCAGTGTGTGTGTGTGTGTGTGTGTGTGTGTGTGAGAAACAGTCATGTGATCAATTACAAGAAAGATAAGATTTTGTTTCAATTCAGCAGCACCCATTTGCGAACTAATGGCTTTTCTTGGAAACCAGTCTCCAGGGTCATTACATAATGAGCTGAGATGTAGTTAGCCATAAAACTGTCAAGTGGTTACACATCACAGCGATGCCAGGCCAAAGAGCCGGATAACACACAGCTTTTAATTGTTATAATATGAGAACTTACTCAGACACGTAGGTGGTTGCAAAAGGGGGGATTTTTTATAATCATTATCAAACTACAAATTAGGGCTGACCCGAATGCTTCAAAGCTTCAAAGATTCTATCGTTGCCTATCCATGTCTGAATCAGTATTCCAATGCTCTGTTTTTTTCTATACCATCACCCCAAAGTTCTCAAGCAGCCCATAATCTAGGAAATAGTAATCCAACATAATCAATTATACATCAGCATTAATTATTAGTTATTCTCAGGCATGGACTTTAAACTTAGTGATAGGCCGCCTTTTTTGACTACAATAGTTTGACCACCCGTGACAGGCTTACAGACACGTTAGCATGATGTTGAAAAAAATCAGGCATCTGGAATAGTTTCAAAATTTACAAAGAGTGACCGCCTAAAAGTCAAGAGACAGATATGCCAAAGGGAAACCGGCATATCACAAATCTACAACGAGCTCAGCAAACAACCTGGAAATTGAAAGTGAGCCGTCCTGCAATGTATTTATTTTCTAGCTATTATTACTAATGTTACTGTGACCTGCATTCTAACAAAAGGACTAATTGTCACAACCACACATCAGCCTCTATGCCTGAAAACTGGTATTCGGGACAGCCCTAATACAAATCTTATAAATTAAAAAAATCATCCACACAATTGTGCTTAGCAGGAAAGTCAACAAATAGGCCGATCTTTAGTATATGTATTCTAACAAAAGCCAATAAACTACCAGCTACCACGCCTCCACCAACCTGAGTCAGTTGTTACACCTGAACACCACATGTGATTGAGTGTGTGAAAACTAGTTCCCAAATGAGAAGAGAAGTCAAAATAAATCTCCATAATAGTAACAGATAAATGGCAGAGATGTAAAGCTTCTGCAACTTCATATGGCAGAAACATTTAACCTACACCTACAGAACTGAGAAGAGAGAGAGAGCCTGAACATTAACAACTGCAGAAGCATTACGTCATTCTGAAAAAATTACAGTCATTATTTTCACTTTTATTTAATTAATAGTATTAAATAACATCCAGTTTAAAATCTATTAAAACGAGCATACTGTGAACATGACGGATGGTGTCGATAAAAGGGTGCTTGGGCTAATCTGATAGGGCTGTGTGGGTACATCGGATCTAACAAACACTCATAAAAGGCGATCCCCAAATGCTTTGCTCTTAAAATTAAATATTAAATGCAGATATACAATACCTCATTTTTATATCAGGACCCAAGCAGTGGTTCAACCAAGCAAACAATGAGGACAAACATGATTTGACAAACCTAAAGGTGAAGACAGCCAGAAATACTGAACCCTGTTAAATAACCTATAATAAAATTCTACATGTCTAAGATGTGCATGTGTGAGAAGGTCTTTGCTACAAGTCTGTTTAACCTCACACCCAAAAAATCACTACTGCCGATAGAAGTCGCTGAGGGCAGTTTTGATGTCTAGGAGACGGCTTCTTATGACAGAAAGCTATACTGATGGCGTGACTTCTAGCCTGGGGGAGGGTCATCACAGGAGGAGGAAGAGGGAGATACAGAGAGACGAGAGAGGGGGATTAAGGGAGGAAATAAAGACAGCAGGAGATGGAAGAGAAAAAAAATAGCCCCTGCAGCCTGGCAAGCCTTTCAGTACTGCTACCTTGAGATGCATGATGTGCCTTAACCTCAATCAGGCAATTTTTCTAACAGGATGTCTTCCCACTACCAAAGGGCATGTGAGGGGTGAGTTAAAGAGAATCACTTACTTACCCATTATGTTCGAGTTCATGAAAGGTGTTGGGGACAATCCTTCATGGGACACTAATCTACTGTCACTCAAATGATCGCCGTAATGAGGGCTGTCAGCGAAACCCTGGGGGGAAGAGATCAGAATATTAAGCACATTATTGGGCAACTTCGCTAATTGAGTGATATGGCATACCACTAATTAGGAAGAGGAGAGCACAACTGGTCGGTTATGCTAATGAACTGTCCCCTTTATTGTGCATTACAAGTACAAACAAATAAAAGAGAATCTAACATCTCTGCTATTGACATTTCTACTGTTGTTTCACATTCATAATACGTTTACATTATAACACAATGATGTGCCATGAAGATACAAATATTCAGTGGACCTATTTGTGCAGAAGAAACAACAATGGTATGTTTTACTTTTTTTTTTCTTCTTTTTTTTTTTTTTTACGTTATCAAAGATCAGTCATGCCTGGTGGATGTGAAAGCTACCTGCCTGCAGTGCCTCCCTTTATGTTTTATCTGAATCTGTGGACAGCGACATCAATTGAGGCTTTTAAGTGACTCAACTTTTCAGCCTTACTTTCACCTAGAATCTGTTATTAAAGCTCCACCGCTATTTTTTATTACGCGCAATCTTTATAGATTACAATTAAGATAATGATGGTGGAAGTGGTTATGATACTTGCTGCTGTTACTGTTTTATATCATTTATTTAACCTTTGTTCTGTTTATTATATCATTATTCAACTGTTTATTACTCTTACTTCCCTCCTCTTATTAAATGTAATACTTTAACTGCTATGTACACTGGGTGAGCCTCATGACTGAAGTGTGCCTAAACCATATTGACTCAGTAAAATAAATTGCTTTATAAGCCATTTGTGTAAAGGTATACTGTGCAGGATTGCTGGTTACTGTTTGCAAAAACGCTCGCCAATGAAAGTGAAAGTAAAGGCCAATCCCAAATTCACTCTCATTTGGCATTTTGGTTCAGTATATTTGCATTTTTTCCCTGCTGTGTCTCTTGGATGCCTGCTGCTTATGGTCTGGCGCCTAGTGGCTACATTTTCATTAAGCTCCAACCTCACCTGAGCGCTGTGTGGATACGCAGGCAGGCAGAGGGCAGAGTCTCTGCAGAGGGATTAATTCTATGGGTCTATACATTGTTTTTAGGGGAAATCCTGCATAGTATATCGTAAAAAAAACAAAAAAACAATTCATTTCCACAACATTGTGAGACCATTTTGGGGGCCGGTTTTATAATGAAAATACTTCTGATTCAGTGCTCTCCTAAAGGTTGTAATTAAATGGAAAATCTAAATCCTGGCCAAAGTCTTAAAAAGCAGGGTGAAATGTCATTATTGTTAAGGAGCATTTGTGCTATAAACACATAAATAAATAACTTGGCTTATGAGCTTCATAATGTCAACTTATCATCACCAACAAAGCAGGTGATGCTTTAGAAAGCTGGACCCTAAAACACTTTGCTTTATCTTTATTGCAATACATCTATAAACAACATATAAAAACACGATATATTTGTTTATCTTAAAGTTTCCTTTTAAATTCTCCCATTTTATCTATAATGATAACAGGTTTATATATCTGCCCACTGTTCACAAGAATGTGTTGTTACACAGAAGAGGAAGAAACAGAGAGATGCAATCCTACATCATTCCCAGGTACCTGCAGCTTAAAAAAAATTGCCTTTTCTCCTGCAGCTTGACAGTGCCTTTTCATGACAGTTATCAGCTTCGGGGGCTTAGGTCTAAATATCGGTCACAGTATGGTTTTTGAAACTCGGGGTCCCATGTAATAAAAGATACTCTGTTACAGTGCTAATCCCAAGCCCTGTGAAAATCCTCCTGTGCTCCAGTCAAATACATCTCCCCAAACTACATTAACTCCCAGCAGAGGGACCGAGCAGCAGTGGGCTTGCATTTCTATGGAGCTATTTTCACCAACTCATACCCTTTGCATTCAACATACAGTAAAAAAAAAAAAGAAAAAAAAAAAGTAAATCTTATTATCCATCTTTTTTTTGTGAGTGGATGGTGATGGAGTAATTTCAAAGGCAGTGGAGTGTTGTGCTGTGTCGAGGGAATCCTCAGAGATTCCCTATTGTGCTCCTGCCAGGCCGCACATACTGTTAATCACACCATGAACAGACTCAATAACAACAACAGCCCCGTGAGAGAGGCTCGAGCAAACTAACACACACAGACTTACACATACACAGCTAACCTAAGCAGGCACAAAACATCTCCTCTCTTCTGCAGCAAAACAAGGAAAATATTTCAAACTACAGACTTAAAGGAATTCCTGGCAGTGAGTTAGATGATTTACTGATACTACTCTGATATTTGTCCATTAAACATAAGGCTATAGACAGCAGCCAGTTAGCTTAGCTGAGCATAAAGACTGGAAATTGGGGGAAACAGCTAGCCTGGCTTAAAAAAAACACTTATCAGCACCTCTAGTAATAGAATTTATGACCAATTTTGCATTGACCAAAACTGAAGAAAAAAGACATGAACCAACATTGATTGCTTAGGGTTAGGGACATTTTTGCCCAAATGTTCACTGTTACATAAAACATTAATTTCGTGGAAAAATACCTAGCATTTGTTGGCGGAGGGATTTTTTTTCCTGTCAATTTGTGACTCACTCTGCGTATGGAATTCCACTCTTTTGATTCCCATCATGCCAAGTTTGAAAAAACTTTTTGCATAGAATACACCGAGCTAGTATGTATTGCCTTGTACCTGATTCATCTTGGTTAAATAGCCAATTTTCATTGAATGTGCACTTCCGTATGTCGTCCAAAGTACAGCGACAGCTAGCTAGCAGACAGTGAATCCTCTGCTCTGAACATCACGGCTGGAAACAAAGCATGAGTGTTGTTGGCTCCACTATCCTGATCTACGTGACATTATTATGGCATTTGGGAAATAACTTAAAAAATAGGGGTTTCCAATCATTTTGAGATTTTACAATGCAGCGCCAGAAAAAAACTATTCCTAAAATCCTATATCCCATTTCTTAGCATTTTTAAGACCTTTGATAGATTGATTTAAGATATTTTAATACCCATTAAAGCCTCATTTTTAGATTAATGAACTGAACGCCTTTTAAGACTTCTTTAGGGTCTGGGGGAACCCTGTCCTGGCAACTACTTTCAACCAAGACACAAACCGGTGAATTGTCATTTGTATGTTTCATCTTTTTTCCAGATTAGACCAACAACATATCATGTGTTAATGAGGGAGCTTTAATGCAAGGTGTCCCCCCCCCCCGGTTTCACTCTTAGCCCTGGCTGCCCTGCCTACATTTAACGGACAGATATGGGGATGGTATTGATCTAATCATCTCAGCTTTTTGCCAGAAAGCGAATTAACAAATTTCACAAATAGTCAAACTATTCCTTGAACTAAATATTAGAAAGCACTTGGTGGTGATGAGCAGTTCGTTCATTCACCAACAAGTCTTCTTTGATTGTTATGACTGCCAGTGTCAATCCAGGCTCGGTGTGTAAGTGTTTGTGTGTGTTTGTGTGCGTGTGTTCAAATGTGTTTGTTCCTCTGGGACTGTTAGATCATCAATCACAGATCCCTCATCATTCCCAAACACTGGTGGCCCACATCTATCTGAGACACTAACACACGCTGTCATCGCTGCCACGGGGCTGCGTTGGCACTATTGGCTAAATAACTGTCAGATCACTGTGGCAGCGTGCAGGCCGAAGATCACGCCTAGTCCCCCAATCACTCGCTGCAACATTTAAAAAGTCATCTCTTCCCCACTCTGTGCTGCATCCCAGGTGAACGTGTGGCTGCATGTGGCAGCTTGGGAAGTAATGATATGGTCATGATGGATGCGTGTGGGGTCAAGTATCAAGTCGGAGCAGGGCACTGGGGAAGTGGGGGTTGTCGTGCGGCGGTGGTGGGCACAGCCCCGACTGTCAGACCGCCAGCCTACAGCCACAGCTGCCCAGGATACAGCGGCTGGCTGCGAGCCAAGGTCAGCACGGCAGGGCTCGGGACTGTTCACAGTTGACTGATCACACACTCGTAGCTCACCAGCTCAAACAAGCTCAGGGACAAGACTGAATTCCCTTTGTAACAGACTGAAAGATGAAGCACTGAGGATGTCTTCAGAGAGCCTTGGACAGATATTGCGAATAGAGCATAATCTGAGAAATAGCTCTCATTTTTAATCAATTATTTGATTCTCAGTTAACAAAGTAATAAAACTAGGCATTCCTAGAAACACCTAACAGCCAAGGCTATTATTTTCACCACGGAAAACAACAATAACCAAGATGTTCTACAACACAATGCTGCTGCTAACACTGACTTTCAAAATCAAGCAGAAGTAGAGAATGACAGGAAGACATCTTAAAATCTAAGAGACATAATCATCTCTGCAAATGCGCAGAAACATACAATTGACGCTTTTCAACCCACAATGTTTAATTTTTAATGCTAGGGGTCTCTCTATCCAAACAACAAAAGACAGACTTTGAGGACATCATAAAATAGCGTGGGATCATGGGAGTTGTTGTCTTCATTGTTGAACAAACATCACTGCCAATGAAAATCTACGTGAATGTCTCACGAATGAGGTAATATATTTTCTTTTTATTAACGTTTATTCATGTTATGATTACTATTTCAAATATTATTATTACTACTGTTTCAGTAATGCTTTGATACTAATAATAATATATTAAATGATAATGCAAATGAAACACACTGTTACCTTGAATAAAATTACAGATTCCTCTGGGTTTGAACATTGTGGGAAACATTTTGTATAATAATATATTAAGTACACAACTATACAAAATATATAACAAATGTTTAGACAGTTTTAGACATTTTAACGTGAAAATGTTGCATTTTATAACTTTCATTGGGTGTGAACACTAGTATTATTATTCCGCAATGTTTTTTGGCACGTAACTCCTTTCACGTTACTATATTACCCAATATTACATTACTTTTATCATTCATACCTTTCATACATCAAGAAATATACCATGTTTTTAAGGGGAAAATGAATGGATGAAATGCTCTGAATTAAAACCATTTCACGCTTCAACTCATATACACACAATGGACTTACTGTTTTAATTTTTTTTGTCCTTACATATTCATAATTTCAGCTAGAAATGCCATATAACCTTACAGTGTTTCACATCTTTCATATATCATGGGTATCATTCAACTTTCAAAGACAGCAATTCAGTTTAGCTTCAGCTTTTCAGCATCCAGCATTAACACCACAGTTTCCTGAGATACTGAATTTTTTAGATTTAATTGTTTCTTTAAGATTTATCTGAGTAAAATGGCGACTTAAGATTGCCAGTACTCGTAGTTGTAAATGTGAGCCACTTGCCTAAAGTGTGCATCAATAAGCTCAGCCCCCCTCTTTTTAAAAAAAGGAGGCAAAACATGTAGGAAGTAGTCTTAGATGGTTTATATTTAGCCAGCCTACCCACTTATGTTACACATCATTATTTTTGTCAGTTAACTGCAGGTGCCTTCCTTATACTGTGTGATTTTCATTTCAGTACTGAAATTCTGGCACATGTATGTATGATGACAAAAACAGACAAACTGCTTCAGCAGCAATAGTCAAGTGTTACTGCATTCCTCATTGATTAGATAGGCGACCAAATAGGGCGCCAAAAATTTACATATTGGATTTAAATAAAAATCTTTATTTTATTTTCTAAATAAAAATTAAGAGGAACTGTATCATTTGGGTTGGTCTGACACCTCTCCGATACAGTGCCCTCAAGAGCATTATGCTACTACTATATACAGAATTTATCAATTTTATCAGCTTATCTCACTAGAAAATAATAATGGCTTGCTGCAGCGCTGGCTGTTAAATGCTATACTGATACTCCATTTTTAGTCACCTGACTACAAATTAGTGCTGCAACAACTCAGAGCACTATCAATTATTATATTCTTAACCGTGATTTGATGGTCATAAATTAATAACTGACAACCATTATAGCTTCTTTTGCCACGTTTCTCTGCATTGACTTTTGCCACCACGTGTTTGAATATATCTGGTAAAGCACTGTCATAACTGTGTTAGAGAACAATCCTAAAACACATTTTTAAATGAAAAAATTCAATCATGCAAACAGATTATTGTAGACTACTGAGTTTCACAAGATATGCTGCTTACTTCTTTAAGAATTCATCTATAATTTAATCTATAGGCTATATAAATCAAGTCTGTATCAATATGAGGTGTGTATGCAGCTGTGTGTGTGAGTGTGGCATGTGCTTGTTTGCGTGAACGCCTTATGGTGGTGCAAACAGCTGTCTGCTGGCTGATGCTGTGCCTTGCAATGTCAGAAACACTCATTTATATGCACCTGGAGCACAGATATCTCAAGCGTCTCTGTCTTATAATTCAAATCAAGCTGCCTATGTTACCATAGCCTGTAGATGTTCATTCGGGAAGGGCACAGAGAAATAAACAAGGTAACGCAGCCCGAGTGGCTCTGACATTTAACTGAAATCTAATGGAAAGTGACAGGAGATTGACATTAAATGAAATTCATACAGGGCATCTAGAACAACCAACGTGTGAGGGACAAACAAACAGGGGGAGAGCTGTTCACACTTGCTCACACACACAGTGAGATGTTCTCGTTTTGACTGAATAATAGAGATGCAGTTTAATATGCACACTTATTATTATTATTATTACTGTTATTATCATTATTTCAATGCAATACACATTCATAGCATTTTTTGGTGCGATAAGTGTGCATTGTCACTAAGCAACATTACTGTATACTTAAAGAAAAAAGATGAGGATATTCTCGTCCTTTGTGTAGATCTGTGATCACTAACAAAATATCATAATATAATCTGAAGAAAAACTGGAAGGAATAATTAAAAACCTCTGATTGTAGCAGCTCAATCATTCAAAGAACCAACATATCTCGACCCCTGTAGGTCTTCATCTGGGCTTAAAGCCACAACAATGAAGGCTTGTCCTTCCTTGTTGATATATATTTCTTGTTTTTCTTTCTTGTTTTTTTTCTGCAGTGCCTGGATTGCCTTCCTGCACAGAAGACACGCCCTCTCCCCGCGTAATCAAACAAATTGTGGCCCAACACTGCAACAACACTGAAAGACAAAACCTTAATTTTTGCTTCAAACCAGCTGCATATGAGTCATGGACAAAGAAGTGTTTGGATGTGCTACAGAAAACTATTATCTAATTTATGTGTCAGTGCAGCCCCCCCCCCTTCTCAGCACTGCTCAAACTTGAAACAGTGACTGTCTGCCTGATATTTCATGTTGTTTTTTATTTGTTTTCTTTTACATATGACGAATAAGTTGAACTGACTGCATAAGTTTTCTTATTACCACTACAGAGGATGGAACTCTGTTACCCCAAATCTAATAAAGCCAACAAATAGTATCTGGGTGCCATTTGCAGTGAAAAAAAACCAAACAATTTACTGTAAATACTCTACTGCAATATCTCCAATGATACTGAGTATGTGTAAACCCGTTGTGAGTGCAGGATTACAAGTTGAACGCAGAGCTATCAGCCATCATGTCTTCGCAGTTTATGACAGTTTACTCGTGCTGGCGTTTACAGAATATGAGTGGCCAGTGGAGGAACAAACCAGTGGCCTTGGAGACGTGCCAACTGGATGTCAGTGAACCCCATTAAAATCAAGCTTAAACACATGAATCACCTGCACTGGCTTGATTTACCACAGTTAACAGTTAGCTGCCTGGTTAAAAGATACATTCCTAATTAGAGGTGCAACTAATAATCGATAAGGTGATTGACAGAAAATTAACTAGTAACTAAGTTGATATCTTATTAAGTGTTTCCACAGTTTTTCAAGCACAAACAAAGACGTCCTGGTTCCAGATTCTCAAATGTGCTGCTTCTGTTTTACGTCTCGTAACTTTAATATCTTTGTGGACGGCTGGTCGTACAAAATAAGACATCTGAGGATGTGTGTGCATTTTGTCACTATTTCACATTTGTAAATCAATAATTTGATTAATTGGTTAATTGGATAAATCTATATAATGAAAATAATCCTTAGTGAATATCCCCTTATAATATTCTCTCCACAATAGAGAGCTGGGCTTAAATTTGGAGTTTAGGGGGTTAAGGAGTAGACGACACTTAAAGTAAGTTTTATGATTATTTATTAGTAAATATTAGTCTTCCGACACTGAATCCTTGTTAAAATGATCAGCAGCAAAGTTTTCCCCTCAATGGCACCACAACTGATCACATACTAACTGCTGAAAAAAACCCATTTAACATATATATCTACAACCAAAAAGATGCTTTATCCCACAAAAATATCAGATTCCAGTTACTGGTTTTCCTGCCAACTACATCACATGTTTGGTGACATATAAACAAATCCCCTGCAGCTCCTATGAGGACATTAACCCCTTCACAAACCCTTTCACAGAGAAATGTGTCTATTACAGGTCATACAACTTGACTGGTGGCCTGGATAAGGTGAGACTGAAACACTGTGAATGTACCGGTTTGATGTAATGAGTGTTAAATGATGTGCTGTGGAGCAGAAAGGCCACTCAGAGGCATTAAGGCGGGGGTCATCTTACCCGGGAGGACTCATAGGAGGGACTGGACTCGCCACCTGGGGCCCAAGACGCTTGGTTGGTCCGCTCATCCATACCTGTCAGAGAGAGAGATGCACGACTCAGTCAGCAAATCAAGGTTACTCACACAGTTCAATGTACATAAGGTTTATCTACATTCTCTGTATCTGCCCCACACAGAGGAACCATGAAGAAGTACAGAACAACTGAATCACATTGGCAAAAACAATACTGGTCATTAAGTTCACATGTTTATGCAGTGACCCTGTGAGAGGTGTAACACCATGTTTTCAACTAATGCATCTTTCCTCTTTTATTTCCCTGTATTGTAAATCAAATGTAAACATAGATGTGTTTTCCACAGGATCCCTGAATGTTACTTTACAAAAGATAAGGACTGGAAAATGTTTTTTTCCATGTTCAATCTTTTAAAATAATGGCAATAGAAGTTAAAACATTATAGCTGCTGCGCAGCGATGGGTCGGGTCCGGGCATTTTAGGCAATTCTGAGCAACCTCTGGAACCTAAGACAGTCATCTACCGCTCTGAGCTAATTGGCAAGTACTAAACAGTGGCTTCACAGCCATTCACTGTTGTGTAGGAAAGCAGCCATCCGTGCATGGAAAGTCAGATTTGAAACCACTGTAAAAAATTCAGTTATTAAGACAAAAATCTGAAAATACACATATTGCATCTGGACAGCATGGAGATGTTGGTAATTTGTTTGTAAGAATGATTGATTTGCTCCATAAGTGAAAAACTGATGTTTAAAATTGCCATTTTTACATTGACTC